>NC_133756.1:142221719-142376719 GCF_036562045.2 Rhinolophus sinicus
GTTTTAACTCATTCCATCACCAATTCTAAAGTCTCATCTAATTCTCACCTAAACCAGATATGGATGAGACTTAAGGTATGATCCGGCCTTAGGGAAAATTCCTCTCCTGCTGTGAACCTGTGAGTCTGTTAAACCAGACAAGTTATGTGCTTCCAAGTACAATGGTGGGACAGGCAGAGGATAGACATGCCCATTCCAAACGGGAGAAAGCTGAAGGAAAGAAGAGGTTATGGCAAGTCCAAAATTTAGCAAAGCAAGTTCCACTGGGTCTTAAATTGCATGAATAAATTTCTTTGGTTCAGTGCTCCGCCTTCTAGGCCCTCTGTAGTGTCAGCATCATGCCCCTTGTCTGGGCAGGGCACCCCCTACATGGCTCTGCTGAGTCCCACCCTTTGAAAATAAGGTGGAGACAGCCTTGCCTCATGTGCCTGTGTACTCTGGGTCTGTGGTGGGAATGGCAGCTCTCATGATCCCTGAATCACACACAGTTGGAGTCTTTCTTCCCTTTTCTTGCAGGTTAGCTCATTTTGAAGCCAAATTGCTCAATGAAAAGCCCTATAACATCCAAGAAGTTTAATAGCCTTCCTTAATTCCATCCATCCTTGTCTGTTCCCTTTAGTTCAAACTATACCAATCTTGTCTCTACTGGTGTAATTCCAACTCTATTCTCGCTTCTGCAGAGATGGCTGATTAAGTCCATGTGTCACACCCAGGATCTCTTTTATCAAATGGTTGTTCAGCCACACCCTCACTGTTCTCTTCAGAACAAGTGTTTTCATTTTTTGCCATACGGATAGGCTGAGATTTTTTTCCCATCAAGTTCTGGTTCCGTTTTGCTTAACAATCCCTTCTTTAATTCATTTCTCCCCTTTTGCATTTTACTATAAGCAGTAAGGAGGAATCAAGCCACTCCTTCAAAACTCTGCTTAGAAATCTCCTCTGCTAAAAATCCAATTTCATTGCTGCCAAGCAGTGAAACACTAGAAGTGAAACACTAGAAGCTTCCACAAAACACTAGAACACAGTTCCGCCAAGTTCTTTGCCACCATATTACAAGGAAATCCAAGTGTCCAATAGTACGTTCCTTATTTCCACCTTTGACTTGCTAGAATCGCCCTTGAGATCTCTATTTCTAACTTGCATCTCAAAACTCATCCAGCCTCTACCATTATCTAATTCCAAAGCCACTTCCACATACTTAGGTATTTGTTAACAGCTCTGTGCGTTTTTTGGTACCAAAATCTGTCTTCGTCAGCTTGGGCTGCTATAACAAAATACCATCAACTGGGTGGCTTGAACAACAAAAATGTATTTTCTCACAGTTCTGGAGGCTTAGAAGTCTAACATCAAGATGCCGGCCAATTTAGTTCCTGATGAGGACTCTTCCTGGCTTGTTGATGGCGCTTACGTGTTTAAGCATCCTCTCCCTAGAATCCTCTGTCCTCGCACTCCAAATGGACTGCTTGTTCTCTAGGCAGTCTGCACAGCTGTTGTTCTGGCACTTCCCTTCGTCATCCCAGCATTTGCTCTGCTCCTGCTCCTGGTAGAGCACATCCTCTAGTAACTTGAGAGTGGATAGAGATGGAGGGTAGGTGTGAGGTAATAGATTATTTTTAAACTTTACATGTCTGAAAATGTCTTCATTCCACCTTCATTTTTAACATTAGTTTGATTATATACAGAATACTAGGCTGGAAATAACTTTCTCTCCAAAAAGTCCCGTGTCGCTGTTACCAAGTTTGATGACATTCATATTCCTGGTCTGTTATTTTACCCAACCCATGGAAGCTTTTCAGAGGCTTTATTTTTTCCTTGTTGTCCCGAAATGTTAGAATTACGATGTTGGTGTATGTATATTTTCATTTATAGTTTGAGTACACAGTAGGATTTTAAATCTAAAATCTGCTGTTTTTCATTTCTGGAAATTTCTCTTAGATTATTTCTTTGATTAGTCAAGGTACTGGACTAATCCTGTAAATACTTTCTTCTCTCTCTCATTTTCTGTCTCTCTAAGAGGCAGTGCAGCATGATGGTTAAGAGACTGAATGGTACAGCAGGACTGACCTTCAACAGTTAGTCTTTGTACTTCAATGTCTTCATCTATAAAATGGGTTTAATAATAGTACTTACTTCTTAAGACTGTTTTAAAGATTAAATTTGTTTGTTGTGTAAAGGGCTTAGAATAGTGCCTGGCAGTTGGAAAGCACTTTACAACATGTTAGCTACTGCGATTTTTTTTTTCATTATTATTGCTATCATTATCATCATCATTGTTCTTTTATTCTGAGAGATTTGACCAACTTGATCTTCTAGTATTAATGGTCAATTATTTTCAAATCTGCTCTTACTAATTTCTAGAAAGTCAGATTTTTTCTGATTGTTTTCTTTTACTGAAGTATTTTATTTTTTTATACACCATATCATATAGTAAATATTGCTTTGTTATTCTTTTTGAAGTTTTTATCTGTTTCTGGCATGGTTTCTGTTTCCTGCTTGTTTGTTTTGGTCTTTGAATTCTTTAGTCGATGCTTTTCTCAAATACCTGCTAATTCTTGTCTGCCCTTTGGTATTAAAGAGTCAGGGACTGGAAAACTAACTGGAAATGCTGTGTATTTGGACACGTAACTTGTGGTCAGACAGATTTATTGTAAACTTAGCTAGTGGTGTCTCTCTGAAGGTCTTTTTCTCTTAATTTTGACCGTTTCCCCAGGGAGGAATCCTCTGTAATCTCCTAATCTCCTGCCTCTTCTGTTTAAGGATGGCTTCTGGCCTTCTGAGAGCCTTGCAGTGGGAGCCAGCTGTGTCTGTGTGTATGGGAAGAGGAAGTTGTCTCACCCTGCTGTCTGAAGACTTGCAATGAGTTCCCCTGTCTCACCCCTGCCCTCTACAGTGCTCCTACTTCCAAAGTTTGTCTGATTTGACCTCTCCGTTTCTCTTGCACAGTGGGGGAGGAGTAGCATCCTGGCTCTTAGGGGGAGATAGAGGGCCTGGGGGCCTTTTACAGATTTTCTACCGATTTTCCTTGTTTTGCACAAGAGTGTTGCTCCTTGCTGCTGAAGTTACTGGTTTGTTTTTGAACTATGCCAGTTGTTGAGATTTGTTAAAGCCAAGTGGTAGAAACTGGGATGTTTATTATATTATTCTCTGTTCTTTTCTATGTGTTTATATAGCTCATAAAAAATTTCAGATGCAAAGGATTTGTGTTTATTAACAACAATGCTTATTGTAGCATTCTTTGGACTGCAAACAACCTAAAGGTCCAACAGTCGGGAAATGATCAACTTAATTTTAATTAAGCTATAGAGTATAATATTGTGCAGCCATTGAAAATCTTATTTTTGAAATATGCTTAAATGTGGGATATCACAATATTGTAAATTGTCTTCTCTGAAACCAGATAAGAGTTGTTTAGTAATACAGGTTTTTGTTGAGTGCTTAACATGCAGCAGGTGCCATTCTCTGCATTTTACATTTTTAATTCATTTATTACTTACAACCACCACCCAGTGAAGTGACTTTTTCCTCCATTTTTCAGATGATAAATGGAGACATAGAGAGGTCCAGTAGGTGGTCAACATAACCACAAACAAAGCTACTAGTGTATAAAGTCAAGACTTGGACACAAACAATCTAGTTGCAAAATTCAAACTCATAAACATTATGCTGTATTGTACTATATGCCTCACAAATATTTATTTGCATTGGAAAAATAAGTTACTTTATATTTCTAAGATACTAGTGGTTTGCTAGGAGTGATGGATTCAGAGCTAATATGATATAACTAGTTTCTAATACTGGCATAAATTAAAGTGAATCTTTTTGGAGGTCTTTTAGGAGATGACTAAAATATCTGATGATTAATGTATTTTCCACCTGATTAGTTGACATGATTCTAAGCACAAATAAATTTGATCTTGAAAAGTAAAAGTGGAAATTTAGACTGCTAATGACACAGCACAAAATTATCTTTATGATTCCGGCTAATAAAAAATACAATTACTGCATGTGCTTTCCTTCTCCAAGAAACTTGTATACTTTTCTCTTTGCATTATTTCTATAGTAGTTTTTTACAAAAAAAAAAAAAAAAAGTTTCACACATGTTTTTTTGTAGTCACTCAGTAGGTCAGCTTCCAAAATAGAAAATGTGAAATTGGAATTCATTATCTCTTCATTTAATCAGATATTTTAAATTCAGTTTTTTTTAAAAGAAGAGGCATAAGTTTGCAAAACTAATGTTTGATATGGGCAAAATAAATGTTTTTATTCTTAGTTCTTATTCACCCATTATTTCGGTGAATGAGTTTTTTGAATTCTAGAATTACAAACCAGTAAACAGATTGCACACACATGCTTTATTTTTACCTTGTGGCAAACATAACAATAATTACATGTAATATGTAAATGCTAATTCTAGACTTTGCTTTAAGTGTATAAACTTAAAATATGAGCACAGCCTCTTGTTGCAATAGCAGTTGATTTTTGTTAGTATAAAACTTGAAATATATTTTTAAAATTCTAGTTCAATGCCAGAAACTTAAATTGCACATTTATTACATTGACCCCTTTTCTCTGTTTTAAATGTCTGTTAGTCAGGGCTTTATGTTTGAACCAATTTTAAAGCATCTATTTTAATACATTGGAAAGTTCTAATATCACTAATATTATCACTTAAGAAAATTGTCATATTTTTTACCACACATGCTCAATAATGTATCATTCTGTTTTCTTAGGAACTTCCTGCACCATTGCTTGATGATAATTGTAAAAAAGAATTTGATGAAGACATATATAATGATAAAACACCAGAATCTAACATTAAGATGAAAATAGCATGGCGTTACCAGTTACTACCCAAGATGGAGGCAAGTCAACGTACAAACTACTTCTAAAATTTGCAAGTGTATTTGTTTTCATTTTATGGAAGCTCTTACTGCAGACATGTTGTTCTCTAAATCTAATATGATGTGTACTTATTTAAATGACCAAATATTTCATTTCCAGAGGATTTAATCAAGATGATATATTTCTTAAAAATAAAATTATAGCAAATTGGTTTTTTTTGTGTTTTTTTAACCAAAATAGATTATTTCATTTTTTCCATAATCTCCATATAGAATTTTATTCTAGAGTTGCAAACTAGAGTAAGTAAACTAACAAAGCCATTTCTCTCCAGCACAGTTACCTCTAAATAGTCAATGTAAGTGGTTGTTCTTTGTAATTACTATTTTTATTCCTATACATTTTCAACTAATATACTTCTAAACTCAGGTATCTGGTAACCTGACCTATCCTGGATTGACTAAGAGATAGGAAGTTAGGGGAGATTTTCTGAGAAGTCAGAACTGACGTCAGTAAGTCTGCCCACTAAAGTTTGTGAACACTGCTCCTGGGGATGCCTCTGTTCATTTATTAGCTCCCTTGTTTGTTTGTTTGCTTCATTCATTTTTTAGAGCACTCTAAAGTCTTAACCAGACATTATCATACTGATAGAAAGAGAGAGAAATTCCCACAGTCCACCCTCTAGTCTGTCACGTGGACGTCAGTGTTACTTTTCCCAAGGACAGAAATACAATTACAACCCTGTTTAACTGCAAAATGCCCGATTTGGTTTCCTATCTCTACTACCTCCTGCTAAATGCACGGCAGACTCTCTCAGTCGCGGTACCCTCCTGTCAAGCCTAGACACAGCCTTAGAATTCTCTGTCGAGTGTTTGGGTGGTCACACGAGTTAATGAGAGTTAGTGGTACATGAGATGAAACCTGTTTGCCACTATAAGGCTGCAATACGAAATAAATTTGTCAAGATTCTATATAAGATCTATACAAGTTAATTCAAGCCTACCCTTTTAGTCTCCTCCACGTGTGTGGATGTAAAACACTATATTCACCCATCCTATGAGAATTGCTCCTCATGAACTGCTTGTAGTTCTGCTGATAATACTTGTCACTTTCTTATTCACCAACTCATCCTTCTCCAAGTGCAAACGTTACTACACATAATGATCTAGTTTTTTATTTTTGTTTTCATAGCACTTCATGTATTTTAAAGTATTTCTATATATTGTTTTATAATTGTTAGTATAACTCTTTTCCACTAGATAGAATTCTCTACGAAGGCAGACAGCTTATTTTATTTTCTCTTTTTCTTTAACACCAATGTTAATGCTCATGTACTCAATAAATATTTAGTCAGTGGTAAATGTATTTATGCATTCACTCAGCAGATTATTGATTAAGCATCAACTGTGTACCAAATAGAAAATATGTTATAATAGGTACATATTAAGCAATGGTAAATTGTTCTAATTTAGATGGGAGAGCTATTTGAAGAATATGATTTTTAAGCAGTGGTTTAAATGTAAACAAACTACAAACTGGAGAGAGGATATTTACAACTCATAGAATAAGGAATAAATTTCCATATATGAAGAACTTCTAAAATGAATAAGGAATAGTCTACCAACCCAATTTTTAAAATGGGAAAAAATATGAAAAGGAAATTCAGATGGCTGTTAAACATACGAAAATAGATGCCCAATTGCAGTTACAATAAGAGAAATACAAATTGACACTACACTGATCTGCCATTTTTTCATATTAGACTGTCAATATAAAATGTTTGGTAACACACTAAATTAGCAAGGGTGTGGGAGACTGGTGTTCTTCTACATTGCTGGTGGAAATTTAAGTAGGTACCATTTCTGTGAAGGTTTATTTGGTAGTATCCTTCAGAATTACAAAAACATGTACCCTTTGATCCTTTTGGAAGTTTACATGATGAATATATTTACTCAGATGTAAAATAAAATACTACATATGAGCTATTTAAGCAGCGTATTTTTTAATAGCAAATGATTGGAAATAACTATCCTTCAATAAGCAACTAGTTAAATAAATACTGGTATATGTGTATAGTAGAATACCATACATTTGTATTAAAAAAAATAATAGGAAGCTCTGTGTAATCAGTAGTTGTTGCAGGCATAGCCTAGGTTGGATGTGACCGAGATCTGAGTACAAGACTCCAGAATAAGTGTAGTTATTCTGTTTAGGAAAATGTAAGTTGAATGATAGAGTTTAAAACAAAGAATGCAGAACTAGCACTTGAATACCCTAATGGCAAAGAATTTTGTATCTTTGATTTGGCAGATTCATTTAAGCAACTGGGCTTAACAGTGACTCTTTTGTAAAGAGTGACTGTATTCTAATTTTTCTACTGGTATGTTCTAATAGAGTTAATAAAAACATAAACTCCACGTTAAATGTGGCTTTTTTTTTTAAAGACAATATACCAATCCAATTTTAGATTATGTAAGTCACTTGTGTCTTCCATTTCCTTTATTTTTACTCTTACCTAGCTAGGTTTTGGTCTTTTCCTTGGTTGTTAGCATTCTTCAAGTGAAATTGTCAGTGAAAATGCAAAGGACTGAAACTTCAAGCAATTTTTCTTATGGCTTGTTATAAAATCTGTTTAAAGTTTGAAAGTTCTTTGTTTCTTTATAATTCATTTTTTCTTTTTATAGCTATAGATGCTATTCCTGTTCTCTTTGACATGTAAATGAGCAGTCCTTATTTCATTCTCCCCTTTCTGAGTTTTGCATGACTGCAGTTATTTTGATTATCTATGGGAGCAAACTTCTCAGAGGTTACATATTAACATATAAACCCAGTGCTCTTACAATGATCTTCCCCAGATGACTTAGTTTCCCCGTTTCTTCAAGTCTCCACTAAAATATCACTTTATCAGGAATGTCTTCCTTTGTCACTCCATATGAAATAACACCATTGTCTCTCTTTCTCTGTCTCATCTCCTTTCACTGCCTTATTTTTCTTCAGGGAACTTAATTGTCATCATCTAGCAGGTAATACAGCATCTGTCTCCTCTACCAGAATGTGAGCTAAATGAGAAAAAGGGACTTTAACTATTTTGTTTTACTGGCATATAGTGGGTACTCTATAGTTACTTGTTGAGTAGTACACAAGTGAATGAATTACATAGTATGTGAATTAAATGTGAAACCGAGTTAAGTTGCATTAATTAATTCAAATGAAATAACACCCTGTTTTGAATTTATAGTCAATGATCAAACTTAAGTTTACTAGTATTTACTAGTGAGTTCTGTCAAGTTTAGAAAATAGAATCATCTCCTGGCTTCTTCCTTTTTCTTTGAAATGTCAACAGCATGTATATTTGCCTGTCACCGACATTTTACATATGGTGACTTGTCCAGATTTATAGACATTGGTGAACACTCATCCTCATCTACTTTATAAATCCAGACCTTACTTTGCCATTATTGGTTCAAAAACAGCAACAACAAAACCCTGGGTTTTCTGTATTTTGCTTGGGCCAAAATATAGTCAACACTGTTACGAGGGAAGATTAAACAAGTAATCCAAAACTAACTACCGTGTTTCCCTGAAAATAAGACCTAGCCAGACCATCAGTTCTAATGCGTCTTTTGGAGCAAAATTAATATAAGACCCGGTCTCATTTTACTATAAGACTGGGTCTTATCTAACATAATATAATACCAGGTCTTACATTAATGTTTTCTCCAAAAGACGCATTAGAGCTGATTGTCCAGCTAGGTCTTATTTTGGGGGAAACACGGTATGTCAATTATCAGAAATGCATTTTAATATAAGTTGTCGTGAGGTCGCAAGAGTGCGGTCATATTCCCATTTACGGAATGCCAAAGGGATAAACATATGCACACCTGAGTCAAAAACAGTAGCACAATAAAGCAACACTTCTTCCAGTTCGGGGCAGTTTTAAAAAGACCCCCTCCCTTGCCCTGTGATTTCGTTCTCTTACCTAGGTGCACATGTCCTCCTTTCCTCTCCAATCATCAAGCCCTATTTTCTCTTCACCCCAGGAATTGCTAGCCTGCAGCATATTCTGAGACTTAATTTATTCGATATTGTAGAGTTCTCCTACCAAGGCCTACAATGGCTGCAACAATTCATGACAGTGTATTAGATCTTTTTTCTGTTCAATCCTCATTACGCTTTGGTTTTCTATCTTAGTGGTTCAGCCACACAACAAGCCTGTGATGGATGTGTGCATGTTGTCGATGACAACAAATATCATTTTTTCAATAAGGCAATGTAATTACAAAGGATAGTGATGAATCTTCTGATTCTCTAGTGGATCATGACACAATAATAATAATAACATTTACATAGTGCTTTACAATTTACAGAGTGTTCATAGCCAATGTTGCATTCGATTCTCACAACAGCCTAGTGAAATATTTATTATTGGCTCTAATAGCTGGTGATTAAACTGAGGCTCAAAGTTGGTTCAGTAACCATTTGGGTTCTTGCTTTCTGTTGTGCCATACTGAGAAAAAAGAAATGGTAATCATAAGAAAATATCTTATTTAGACTATTTATTTATTTGTGGTGCAGCTTTCCTCTGAAATTTGTTTCTTTCTAATATACTGGAGATGAGAGATTATTCCTCCCGGACTCCGCATCAAATATTTTATTTTCCTTTAGCAACAGTAAATTTTTACTGAACCTTTACAATTTACCCTTTACCATAGTTAACAGAGTTAATGGGTAGTTTATGAATGTGAAAGAGAAGTTTTCATAATTTAAAACTAAAGCGAAATGTTCTTATTAAAATGAGTAAACTGACTAGTTATTAATGATAGTTTGATTTTTTTAAATGCATCTTTTTTGTGTGTGCAGTTGACAGTTTTTCATGGAGTATTATTATTATTAGGTTTAAAGCATTTAATTATCCTTTTTAGAGGAATTATTTTAAGTCTTTGTTTTACAGTTCTAAGCCTCAAAAGATTTCACAGCATTTCAAAAATCTGATTATATGTTAATGACAGGTCTCAGGTAGAAAAAACTTACAAAATTGTTTTTTCCTTGAAGAGTATATTTATTTTTCATTTTCATTTTTTATTGAACGATTAAAGTTTTTCATAATTGAAAAACGTTTTCGTGTCTACATCCTGAATATTTTAGTTGTCATATCTAATCTTAATTTCTAAAAAAAAAATAAAAAACAATTCTAATAAAATCTTCCAAATATATTTTTACATTTTCAGGAATTACATATTTTCTGTATATAAACTGTCACAGCATGAAATCAGTTTTCTGCCTTGATTCCCAAATCTAAGATTTCTATCACATTAGTATTATAATTAGAAACATTAATAGAGACCGGCAACTTAAAAAGCATACTTTGCTTCTTGACAATTTAGCATATTTCTCTGAGCGCACAAGGACTTCAAGAACCTTCAGTCCGCTAATAAATTTATTAACTCAAACTTAAAAGAAGTGAAAAGTCTCTCTTTCTTTCTCTCTCCCCATGGCCAGTCTGCTAAAATAGATTATTCATGCTTATTTGATTCAGGTAGGCTTTTGCAAGCTTCCCTACTAGGCCTGGGAATGTGGTACATTGAGGCCTTTTCAGAGGCTTCTGACATAGACCAAGCTTTTATTGCATGGTGTTTTATTATTACCAAATCCTAGTCTCCACCCAGTTTGTAGGCACTCTGCTTATTCTTTTGAATCAGGAAAGGTTATCACCTACCTTAATCCATGCAGCAGTGTGGATTAAGGACACCAGTGTGCCCCAGGATTCTCAAAGAGGATCCTGGAAACTTCTTGTTTCTTCTTTTTTGCTGTCTTTACTAAATTCTATTGGGCCTTAGAGGGATTTGCATCTGAAATGGGCAACCTGGTGTTTTTCTCAATGAAGACATCAGATCAAAGTTCAGTTAGTCAAGGCCTTTCTAAAACATTAAGGGGGCTTGGAGTTACACAATAAAAAGATGAGCTCTAGCAGAGATTGCAGTAAAAACATTCTGAACTATAATCCGGATAAAGAATAGATTATAGGCCAAAGAACAGACCTTGTTTAAATTGCTTTAGACTAATAACTTTACATTTTAAAACTTTACACCCTATTTTTAAGAAACGAATTCTAATATCACATAATTTTTTTGGTCAATACTTTCATACTAAATAGATAAATCATCTTTTGGGAACCATACTTCCATGTATTGTATTATATTGTATTGTAAAGGTTAAGCCAATTAATAGGTCTCTTTAATTAATGGAAATAAATAGCACCTTATGGAGGGATGAAGTCATTTTATGTAGAAAATAAATGTCAAACCAGTGGACTTTGTATCTGAGAAGAATGTTTCTGTTAGGCTTAAATTTTTTTCTCCTACATTACTGTGTAATTTGATGTTTGTAGGCATTTAATTTAAGAATGTGAATCCTTAAAGTCTTAAAAATGCAAATATCGATTGTCAAGCAAATGTGTATTTTTCATCTAAATTATAAAGTCAATTTCTTAGTAAAATAAGTTGAGAACCTGCAATGTGTAGTTCTTCAATTTCTATAGAAATTATCTAGTTTTGTTGAATGTTCTGAAACTTGTCTGTTTTGTAGCATTCAGGACAGTTGAAATTATGTAAATTTAGATCAGAGATTTCATTAGAACCTATTGCCAGGAGCAATCTGTTAGTAGTTCTACTTTGGACAGCGGTGTATATCTGTTTCTAATGTGCTGAATGAAAGAAGTCAGCCCAGAGTTCATTCAAAGCAATATCAGGATAATGTTATGTTACTAGGACTTTACTATCTTATGTAAACAAATTCAGCATCAGTAGTTATTAGAGTTTCTTAAGAGAAAGATAATTTGTTGAAGAAATTGTTAGTGGAGGGCACAAAAGAGGAATAATCAATGAACTAATGATTATGCCAGATTTCTGATTTATTTATTGTGACATGTATATTCTCCCACTTCATCATGTGCTTCGTTCCCATCTGGGATACCCTAATACATTTTATACTATAAGTTTAATGTTAGGTTTGTAAGAAATGCTGAATGTATATACAGACTATCCTGTGAGAATTTTTTTTAAAATGATGCTCAGTTTAATATATTTGAATAGCTGGCTTCTTTTAGGCCACTCACTAGTGAATTAATTTGGCTTCAGTTTTCTTTGGTTCTTAGCTACTACATGTTTAATTTGTCATTAAAACCTGGAAATTTAAAAAAATAATTAAGACTTACATATATTAAATTTCTTAACTTAGAAAGGTATACAGTGTAGTAAAAAAACCAAAGAGGTGTTTAAATTCTTATCTAACTTAGGGAACAACCAAGAGAAACATGGGAGATGAAAAGGTTGATTTCTAACTATACAGTTGAAAATAATAAAGATTGTTGTATGCTTCTTTGAAATTTAATGTCTGTGTATATCAGCTCTTCCTTATTAGCATTAAAAATGCATAAATATGTCAGTGTTTTGCTGAGTGTAGGACAAATAAATTGTTATTTTTAAAAAACAATATTTTTTAAACAAAGAATATGGGTTTTCTTAACAGGCTGGACCAGTGTCATCTTCAAGATTTGGTCACTATTACGATGTATCAAAAAAGATGCCACAAGAACTAATTGAGGCTTCAAAATGGCATGGATTTTTTCTTCCAAAAAAAATATCTTCAACTCTTAACATAGAACCCTGGTAAGTCAATGACCCAATTCTGACTTCAAAGGTTAATAGAATGCATTTTACTACATTCTTTGAAAGAATGCATATCAAAAGTATGTCCTAATGGTAAATGTTATTTTCTACATAATATGTAACTTTAATCTTGCATGTTTCATATTCATTATACACAGTTTCCTTCTTTTTCTATTCTTGTAACTGTTGGACATGCTATTACTCTTAATTTAATAAGAGTAAAAAGTCCAGATACCAAATTTACAATACCTGCTGTTTTTATTTTCCAAAAAATGCGAAAAAGTTCTAAATCAGGGTCTTTCAGCTGGAAATGCAAAAAGATATCTAAGTGTTATTCATTGATAACAGTGGCAGTGAAAATGGTATGAAGTAATGCTATTTCTCCATGTTTTTCATTAAGTTCTCTTTCAGAAAGTAAACAAGTACATGTTTTCCAATATTTATTTCTAGTTAAGCTGTAAATAAAACCACCTATATATTTTTACATGACTTATGGGAACTTAAGGTTTGAGTTTTACAATGAGGAGTTTTAAGTATCAAATCAACACGTTTATAGTGCTAACTTTAAAGATAAAACTCTGAAAATTACAAGACTTGATATTGAATAATTTATCAAAGTGCTGAGAATATTTAATTTCAATTCTTATTGCAGTTGGATCAAGGGAAGGTCATCTACGGAATATGTTGTTGCCTCTATTTTCTTTCTTTTGCACTGTAAAACCATTACTTTCAAAATGAGATGAGTTATGAAATGGAGATTTAATGACAGAAAGTTGTGAACTGAAGTGGCTTAAAAATCCAGTTTTCCAGAAATATTACCTAAGAATTTAGTGAACACTATCCTATTTATTTTTATTAAATCTGTTTCAAAAAAAAAAAATTCTTCGTTATGGTATTCTCTAGTCTGTAGCTAGAGACTTATGAAAAGGGATGCTTTGATGTTGTTTTAGTATTAATAGCTGCCACTAATGAATGACTGCTATGTGCCAGTCACTCTACTATGTACTACTTTACCTTTATTATCTATCCCATAAAAGTAAATATTCCCGGTTTTCCAGAAGAAGATACCCAAATTCACAGAAGTGATTTATCTGAGGTTCAACTATTAAACGATAGAGCCAGGATTAACCTAAGTCAGACGATCTCTCTTTTTGCTTTACTGCCTCAAAAGATTTTTGTGTCTTTCACCTTCTTTACCTTCCTGTGTTACGGAGGAAAGCGTGTTGATAAAGACATTTTTTTTTTTTAAATCTAGGTTCCTTTACAGAGTCCGTCCTACTGTTAACCTTGGGCAAATCCCTTAAATTCCATGAAAATAAGTATCTTCCTGTGGAAAAATTAAGGGGGGGGGGGATACCACTTATACCTACTTCACTAATTTTTTTTTTCATTAACTTTGAATGATTATATTGATTATACTAGTTCCTAATTTTTGCCGTTCACTGAACCAGACATACATATACATACTGGTTTGGGAAATAGGTCAAAATAACATCAATGGTTTCCTAAATAGTAAATGATGGAACCCAGACCCAAAGTCAATTCTTTCCGAAACAGAAATGTGTATTAGCAATAATGCTATACTGCCTCCATTCATGGAGTGCTTAGGGAAATAAAAAATGTAAAATGTACATTAAGTATGATATAAGTACATGAAAAATAATTTTGTGAGACATTTTGTAGTTAAAGAATATACATATTTTAAGGATAAAACTCTTCTTAAGTTATAAGATTTTTGTGCATTCAACAACTAAAAAGAGGAGGAATTAACATTTGTCAAATAACTGTTCCATGTCTGGAACTGTTCCAGGCTTTTGATCATAGGATATCTAATTTAATTCTCCCAACAACCCTCTCAGAAAAGTAACATTCTCCCAATTGTATAGGAAACTTGAGGTCAGAGATGCTAAGAAGCTTCCCGATTCTTGCAGGTTGTAAATGACTGAGCTGACACCCAAACCCAAGTCCCCAAAACCTCTGCCCTCTTTTCTGTTCCAGGTTTCCTCCATTTCTGCTACAGTACATGTACAGCACACGAAGCTGGGTGCCAGAAAAATTACCCTTTGATCAGCTGTGACAGTATAGTCCTATAGTCTTTAAAATACATTTTTTTGGAATACTTTTTGAGAACCAATGGTTTTGCACAGAATAGGAAAATTTATAGATTTTAATTATCAAGGCAGTATTTCATTTCATAGTAGTTAACTGATAATTCATTTATTTCATATTAAACTTAAATGCTTAATTAAATGTAATTAAACTTTAAACATGTAATTAAATTAATTTTGAAAATGGGTACTTTACCATGTGAGATTTATTTTAATTTGTGAAAAGCGTGTGCTCATTTCACTAAAATGAACTTTACTGGTTCATTTATAAAACAATAAAGCTAAGCCTTACAGTTGTCTATACTCTTCCTATAATTAAGTCTAAAGGATATAACTGTATCATCCCACTATCATATGTGAGGATATAACATATAATTTCATAATTTCTAAAGGCACTATTGAAACATGTAGTTTTTTTTTTTTTTTAACCGCAAGAAAAACTGAAGGTAATTTAAAATTATTGGTAGGATTGCTTATAGAAAAATGTTCGTATGTACAGTTTAAACTTTCAAATTAAAGCTTGGGTATAAAAACCTGAGATGTATCGTGGTGATATTATCCACATGATTCTGTTTTGATATTTTATTGTCATAAATTAGATCATCTGAGTCACAAGACAATGATAGAAAAATTGATTTTGAGGGTAATTCTGTAGTCTAAGGTTTTTTAAATTTGGCATTGTTTTGAATTAAGCTTTACTAACAGGTACACCAAAACACACTTCTGTTTCCTCACTAGAAAGAGTCCTCATTCTTCAGGGTATGAGTAGTATCTCAACTTTCTTATTTATTAATAATTTTACTAATATATTCCTTAAGGTACTTTTCCAGACTGAATGTTTGTGAGCCCCAAATTCTTATGTCAAAGCCCTAATCCCCAGTGTAATGGTATTTGGAAATGGGGCCTTTGGGAGGTAATTAGGGTTATATGAGGTCATGAGGGTGGAACCCATGTCTGATAGAATTTGTTGTCCTTAAGAAAGAGGGAAAAACACTGAACTCCCACTTTGTTCTTGGGCAAACACCCAGGGAAGGTCCTGTGAGCACCTGGCAAGAAGGTGGCTTATCTGCTACCCAAGGTGGGAGGAGCTTTCACCAGACACTAACCCACTAGCACCTTGATCTGGGACTTCTTGTCTCTAGAACTGCAACAAAATAAATGTCCATTGTTTAAGCACCCAGTCTGTGGTATTTTGTTATGAGAGCCTAAGGTGACTAATATCCCTACTATACTGTAAAATCTTACTTTTTTAAATTATAGACGTGTCAGATCTAAACTACTGAGTGCACATACAGTTGGTACTAAATAGAATAAATTTGTTTTAATGTTTCTTTGAAATTCAACATTTTATTTTTACCTATGAATATTTATCCTAACAATAGCTAGTAGTTTCTTATATTAGCCAAAAGTTTTGTGTTAAGTTGAATGAACTGAATTCTGAGACAAGCAGTTATTTTTCCAAGAGAAAATCAATAGAAAGAGGATAGGAATAATACTTAATATTTTAGAAGTCAGTCCATTTTTCTTCCCTGACCAAGTCTCTTTAGCAGCTTAAAGGAAACCTCTATTTAAGCCTTCTGTAGTATTTTCCTAGGAAATCATAGTTATACCTCTCTACATTCCTGTTTACATTTGTTAATACTTCTGTCAGAACACTTATCACACTGCACTGTAATTATTTGCCCTGTCTACATACTCATCTTCCCTCTCAAGCACTGGAAGTCGTTGAGGAAAGGGTTATGCTTTCTTTATTTCCTGAATCTAGGACACAGGTGTTGAGTTGATAGTTGGTAAATTAGTGGACCAATGCACAAAAGTATGGTAAAAATAACTCAGATTAACTTTAGCCTTGCTCTTAGCACAAAGATTTAGTGGGATGAAACCAATAACCAAAACATAGCCATGTAAGTGTATATTTTATTTCAAAAGTACAGATCCGTTAGATTGAGAAGCAGCAAACCACAGTATATTTAGAAGTTACAAGTAGAAAATTCACTCATGGGAAAGCAATTTTGGAAGAGAGTTTCTAGGTAAGATTAAAAGTTCAGAACAAAAGTTGTAAAGTTATAGGACTAACTATAAACTATTAAAAGTATATAGTGAATGATATATTAATACAAATACCAGAGCTGGGGGAAAGGGAAAAATGTAATTGTGAGAAAGAATTTTATCTATCTGCTTATCTGGTGATAAAATTAAATTAAAAGGTAATATCTGAAAATGTATGGTGAGAACTATTATCCTGAACCTCATTTTGACCAATGATGAGAAATCACTTGCTTACGTGTTTGCCTTTCTGTCCTTCAAAGGTCTTCAGGTACACAGAATTTAGTTGGTCATTCTAGCATCCTGTCATACTATATTCATTAGTATGCATAGTTTATTTTTGTTTGTTTGTTTGTTTGTTTTTAAGATTTTTTTGGGGGGAAGGGGAACAGGACTTTATTGGGGAACAGTATGTACTTCCAGGACTTTTTTCCAAGTCAAGTTGTTGTCCTTTCCGTCTTAGTTGTGGAGGGCACAGCTTAGCTCCAGGTCCAGTGGCCGTTGCTAGTTGCAGGGCCATCCCCTGTAGGAGTCAAACAGACAATCTTGTGGTTGAGAGGATGTGCTCCAACCAACTGAGCCATCCAGGAGGCAGCTCAGCTCAAGGTGCTGTGATCAATCTTAGTTGCAGGGGGCGCAGCCCACCATCCCTTGAGGGACTCAAGGAGTTGAACCAGCAACCTTGTGGTTGAGAGCCCACTGGCCCATGTGGGAATAAAACCGGCAGCCTTCAGAGTTAGGAGCATGGAGCTCCAACCTCCTGAGCCACCGGGCCGGCCCCGGTATGCATAGTTTTTATTTTATTGTTTCCTATCTTATTCCCATATTCCTAAGCCCAGTCATCTTCCCCATACCGTACTCTCTCTTATTTATGTATATCCTTTCAAATTTCTGTTCTTCTTTCAATAAAGTAATCTCTGACCCTTGACTTCTCTCTCTTTCTCTCTGTCTCTTTCTCTGTCTCTCTGTCTCTCTCTCTCTCTCTGTCTCTCTCTCTCTCTCTCTCTCTCTCTCCCCCCCCCCATCCACTCTATCAGCAAATCCTGTCAACTATATCTTCAACATATCCAGAGACTGAGCACTTCTTCCAGTCTTCACTCTACCATGCTAACCTAAGTCACCCACATTTCTTGCCAGAACTCTTGGAATAGCTTCCTAATTAGTTTTGCCTCTTGCTCCTTGGTGGCTCCTGTTTTTCTCCCAAACAGCCCTAGTAAACTTTTTAACATAGTACTGTCCAATAGAACTTTCTGCAGTGACAGAAGTTTTCTCTGTGTGCCGTCCAGTATAGTAGCCCCTGGCCACATGCAGCTAATGATGACTGCTTGAAATGTGACACTGAATTTCTTTTTTGTTAAAAATAGAAGTAGCTGTATGTGACGAATTGTACCAGACAGTACAATTTTACAATGTAAGTCAGCTCTTCTCGCTTCTCTGATTCAAGCCCTCCACTAACTTCCAGTCTCACTCAGAATAATTACCCCACACTCTTAAGAGAGATCATGTAATGCCCCACATCCCTACATGGCCCTACCTAATCTCATTGCTTGCTACCTCTCTGATCTCTTTGATCTCATTGGGATTGCGGAAAGGGTAAAGGGAATATCAAGAATGCACTTTAGATTTCAGACATTAAAACTAGCATGTTGCCATTACTGACATGCTTAAACATACTCACATATTCCACAGTATTTATTGAGCATCTTCTCTGATGAACCTGAATATCTTTATAAACCTCGTATTAGGCTAAGTTCTAGGTTTGTTGTAGTAAACAAAGGAGTTTTTATCCTTGGTCATGTGTATTCAGAAAGCACAGAAATCTTAAATAAATTAAAAAAACAACCAAGTGGACAAATACATTATGTCATGAATTGTAGTCAGGGATATAAATAAAAGGAACGTTTTCTATAAGGTGAATGGGAGGGGTGATATACTTTTGAGTTGTGTTGAGATAAGACCTCTCTAAAGAGGAAACTTTTAAGCTGAGACCCAAAGAATAGGAAGAAGGCAGTCATACAAAGACACTAGGCCAAGAAGTATTCTTGGCAGAGGGAAGAGCAGCTGTGCTGAGAAAGGAAAAAACTTAGTGTGTTCAAGGACCTGACAGCCTATGTTGCTCAATCAGAGGGAGTGATAGAAAGATGAGTTCTGAGAGATAGGCAGGGGTCATATCATTCTTTCAAGAAATTTGTTCATTAGAGGTCAGAGAGAAGTTTTTATTTGTTTATTTTTTCGCTGTTCTGTTTAAATGTGAATGGGAAAAATTCACCAGAGAGGGATTACATGAAGATACCAGAAGGAAGTAGCAGTTTCTAGCTGTATGTTATTGGGCAAATTACTAAACAACTGGGGAAAATTCCTAAGCCACTCACGATCTGTTACCCATCTGTAAAATGAGTCTAAAACTAACACTCTTTGAACACTGCTTGGCACATAGGAAATACTAAATACATGTTAGGGAATTAGTAATGTGTCTCCTGGAAAAACAGGAGAGATGCTGTAGAGCAGATATGGAAGGATTGACCTTTAAGATGGCATAACATTTCCTCCACTAGAGTGAAGGAGAGAAAGATCGGAGAAGACAGCAGTGTAGATGCAAACAAACAGGTTTAGACGTACAGTGGAGGCAGGGTCTTGAGTACTGTTGAAGATAAGGGCTGAAGTCCCTCTTTACTTTGCTAATAATAGGCAGGGTCATCCACTGAGGAACAGTTAATTACCTCTTTGGAATTCGGGCTAAATGGGGAAGGTTTGAAACGGTTGTTTCATGAACTGGAAGAAAACACCGACTATGGAAATATCAAATATTTATGGTGGTACCAGGCTCAGGTTGTTGGACTTTCTTGCATCTGTGCTTTCTTGCATTCCTGGGTGCAAGCAGGATGGAAGTTTTACCAGGTGAAGTCAATGAAAAAGACAAGGGATAGTAGACTGGTAGGGGACTTACTCATCTTAATAGTTGGGGTAAATGAACAAAGCAAGTTACCAAGATAAGAAGTGATAGTTGAGAGTAAGTTCTTTAAGTTAGGACTGGAAACCAGGTAGGTCTTCAATTGGTAGACGGAGATGTCCCAGAGCTCGATAGGCAGCCACTTAAAAGAGAGATGATTTGAGTTGGCTAGATTTAAAAAAAAAACAAAAACAAATAAAAACATGGATTTTTGTTTTGTTTACTAGAAAGCAGAGGATGAATGGTTTGAAAGTGACATTGGATAATAGGATACCAACCAAATCTCCCAAATACCCAAATATTGAGGAAAGGAGTCTAAATGACAGCTTTAGTTAGGCTCAAGTGCCCACCACCTTCCAAGGGAAATCCAACTGTGCTTTAAAAGGGTGATGTGCACTGGTGGCTTTTATTAAGGTCTAAGGCTGATGTTAGCTGCAAAGACTAGCCATGGCTATAGATCAGAGGCCCTGCAGCAATTTTTTCTGCATAAAAGACCTGAGGTGGTTACTGGGTTTAAGCATCCAAGATACGATGGAGTGAAAAAGCAGATTATAGTAATAGGATACATAATATAATCCTGTTTACATAAAACTTTTTATAGCTGATTCCAAATTCTTTTCTAACACTAATTCAGGAAATGTTAATTTACGTTCCAAAACTTTGTGATATGTGGTCGAATAAGCCAATGAATGACTGCAAACTAAATCCCAAATTAGACTATCTAAGAGACTCACGGTATACTTAGTATTTGAAAGGCTGGAGAGAAATGCCAAAGTTAAACAAATATATACATAGTTATAATAATCCTGTTTACATTTGTTTATAGATAAAATACTCTTCAGAATGAAAAATATTTTTTCTTAGCACACTTCTTAACATCCTGCAGTAGTTTTTCTCAGTCAGAGAAGGAGGGGCGGATACAAAGAGATGTCTGAGAGGATGTTCATCAAACTGTTAACAATATTTACTTCTGGGCGGTAGATTTTGAATTTTTTTTCTATCCTTTATATGTTTTATGTATTTGAATTTTAAGTAGAACAAACATCATTTTTTATAATGGGAAGGTATTTCAAATAAGTGGGGAAAGCCTAATCATTTGGGAATAATATAGTGAAATCCTTACCTCAAAGCTTACATCTAACTGTATTTCCAGAGAGTTAAAGATTTGAATATAATAAATTAAATTATAGAAGGAATAGACAGGGCAGACAGTTAGCTCAGTTGATTAGAGCATGGTGCTCTTAACAACAAGGTTGCTGGTTCGATCCCCACATGGGCCCCTGTGAGCTGCACCCTCCACAACTAGATTGAGACAACTACTTGACTTGGAGCTGATGGCTCCTGGACAAACACACTTAAAATAATTAAAAGTTTAAAAAAAAAAAAAGTAATAGAAGAAAATAAGAGAGAATCTCTTAAACCCTTGGAGTGGTGGAAATTAGCAATGAGTATATATAGTGATCAGATCTAATGACCATTCTCCATTTGAAGGAACCAGAACTCTGGAGAAATGTTTGAGTCAAAGGAAAGAAAGAGGTACACCTGCAACATCTTGTTATGTTTAGATGTGCTTAAAGAATTATGAGAGTATGCCAAAAGCATACAGAGGCTAGCTCAAAGGAGCTCCCACAGGCCAAATAGGAGATAATTTGAGCATCAAAATAAATAGATAATAATGGATTATAACCCATTTAGTAAAGCAGGAAACCATGAGTACAAACTGATACATACAAATAAATGAATAAGTAAGTTATTGAGGAGCAAGATATTTACATAGCCTCAACGTACTCCCCACAAAATATTTATTGACTGAAAAGGGGAAAGAATAATATTATAGTAGAGAGGCCTGGCAGATATCACCTTAATCAAGCTAACATCACCAGTAATTGGGCAAACTGAAATCATGTATCACCTGATAATATGCAACGAGAAGAACTCAGCAACACTTCTGTGATATTCCTACCAAGTATACATAATTTAAATCTAATTACAAGGAAACATCAGACAAACTCAAACATGGAACATTCTACCAAATATCTGGCCTGTAATCCTCAAAAGTGTCAAAACCATAGAAGTCAAGAGAAGTCTGAGGAATTTCCAGATGGAGGGAGACTGCAGCGAGATTTGACAAATGAATACATGTGATTCTGAACTGAGTCTTTTGCTTTAAAGGATGATATTGGGACAACTGCAAAACTAGAATAGTATCTGAGGATTAGATGTAGCAATTTCCTAATTATATCAATATCCTAATTCAGATGGTTATATTATTGTTATGTAGGAGAATGTCCTTGTTTGTAGGAATCACACCCAAATTATTAAGAAGTGATAGGTCATCATTGCTACAACTTGTTCTCTAGTAGAACAGGCAAAAAGCTTTTGTTCTATATTTACAACTTTCCTATAAGCTTGAGATTATTTCAGAATTTAAAAAAACACAAACATATGCATATATATGTGTGTATATATGTTAATCTCTTTAGTATATTAAGACCATTTTTAAATCGGTAAGAACAGTTGTGAACCCTAATACAAAATAGGCAAAAGATACCAACAGGATGCTCTCAAAAGAAGATATAGAAATAGCTAATAAACCTTATCAGCAATCAAAGAAATGTAAACAAAAACCAAAGAATACCAGTTTTCAACTGTCATATATTTCTAATTATAATGCCCTAAGTGAAAGATGATGTGAAGAAACACATGTCACCCATGTTATTTTTAAGAGTGAACAATACTAAAACAATTCTAGGTAAGGGTATCAATAGTTAGAGTGTACATTGTCATTGTTGCCATCATCTCACATCCAGGAATTTATCATAAAGAAATAATGATACAAGTTAACAAGTTGTGATCATCATAACTGTGTGTCATACTGAAAATCTGGAAATAACCTAACAGTTGTCGGTGCAGATTGGTTGAATAAATTATGTTGCATCCAAATAATGGGATACTTTGCATGCAAAGCGAGGAGATAAAAAATCAGATTACAAAACAGAGCGTAATATATATAATATAATAATACATCATATAGAACATATTTGTAGAGAGTAATGTTGAACTGAATTACTTTTCGTGAAAGATCATAACCTTTCTTAATGGCATCCCTGTCTGACAGTGGATTGTTTAGCCTATGCATACAGTTCTTGCATCAGTTTTTTTTTGTTGTTTTTTTTGTATTTTCCCAACTGTGACCTAGCATTCTGTGCTGGTCAGTGCTCTCCTTGGTTCCTCTAATCTATTCCTAGTCTCCGTATGTTCTTCTCTTAGTTATTGAGCATCTATGGAGAAGAGAATCAAACTCAATGTTGTTAAGTGAAAAACATCAGAAAAGAAAAACCACTAAATGACAGTCTCAGGGTAATAGTAATGGAATTTTTAACTTGAAAATTACCTGTGAATGGACTTCACAGTCTTTATAGTCACATGGAAAGTATATGCTCACATAACTGTAGCTCAGCAAACTATTTTACACAATTTGTGGAGACATTTGATATTGCTTCTGTTGCCTTATAAGCATATCTCACTATGTGTCATAGGTGAATACCTGAAATATATGTGTAAATAGATTTTTGATAATACAAATCATATTTTCTCTGTGATTTGCATAATAATGTCAAAAAAGCTTCATCTTCACTTTAAATTAATCCTAATTGGTAGTGATAACAATTTTTCTTCCTAAGTTTTTCTACAAGTTAAATCAATATTTAAATTCACAAGAAGTTCTGATTTTTTAAAACTCCGGAATGAATCATTTAAATGAGAAAAATTATTCTTGAAAAAGAAAAAGAAAAATTATTCTTGAACCATGTAATTTTAAGCCATAATGGACAACAGAGATTACCTAGTGCAACTCTTTCAGTTTAAAGATGAGAAAATTTTGAAGCCCAGAACAGGAAAATTAAAGAATTTGCCTCATATCATACATTTAGCTACAGTTGTTACTGTAAATAGAACTAGAACCCAGATCTTCATCATATGTTTCACTGTGCTATACTGGTGTCTAGTTTAAATATTTATAAATCTATGCTTTTTAATATTAAATTTTATTCATACTCATTGTCGCGAGCGCCTGTAAGGGCAGTCGCCACATTTCAGTCTGTTCCTGAAAGTCAAGGGGACATTAACCCCTCGGCAGGACGTAGGTGTGGTACTCATGACAAGAGTGGGGAATAAAACCCTGACACACGGGTTCAGATAGACTGAGTAACACAGCTTTATTTGGGAACCAATGTCCCTCCAGTGGCCAATGCTCTGGTAAGCACAGAAGTTTATACAGAATAGAATAGAATTTAATAACTAACCGAGTCCCGGAGTCAATCGGGATGGAGAAGGTTCCTGGTCCAGGAGAGGCGACTAGGCCCATGATTATACTTAACTTCTCAAGGTTATTGCAACGATCAAATGTTGTAACAGTGATGCAAAAGGTTTTTAGTATTTATTCTGTATTAGACATTTACCAGTCAGCAAAATCAAATTCAAGTAGTCTTGTTAGAAACAAACCCTATCAGTAAACTTGTCACTTATCAAACAGTTAATCTTGTATATACATTATTGTATTTTTGTACTTTATCTTTTCACAAATGAAATCTTTTTTCCTATTACTCAAGCTTTTTTGTTGTTAGTGGTATATTTTTTCTTTGATCACATTTAAGACTTTTGGTAAGTATTCCTTTGTTCATTGTCTGAAAAACTGAAAGGTAATTGATTACCTATTTATTATATACTTGATTTCTTTTCTTAGATATACTACATCTGATTCTTTTTCTTACAGCAGATTTTTTATCTTTCTTAAAGATATTGAATGACAAAATTACTTTTTACAAGAAAACCAATGTCATTTGTTGATATAAATTAAAGTTTTCTGACACAAAATGTCCATTGGCCCTCTTACTGATATTGAGGGACACAGTATTTTTTTTTTATCAACACTTTTAAAAATGGTAAACTTTTTCAGCAGTAGATAGATTTACATTTGTGTCATTGGGCCTCTTTTGTCATGTTTTATATTAATATAAAGAAATAAATTCCTGTAAGATGACATGTAACGTAAGCAGGCACATAGAACAATTTTTCTTAACTAAATAAAATTTTAATACTCGATATTTTAAAGGTAAAAATTAAAGTTCTAATTGTTTTCATATTCTTTGTACTGTTGAAGTTTTAAAGACATTGTGGAATCTCAAGAGAGATCATTTTACTATGAAAATCATGTAAAATAGCCTACATTATTTGAAATGTGCTGCCTTTGGAACATATTGTAAATACTGTTATAACCTAACCTTTGTTAAAGGTTTAGAAATAATAAGGAAGCCAGAGTGATATTTGTAACTGGGTTTCCTTCTTACCAGCTTCCATTTTCATGAGTTACTAGACTGCTGAACAACAACAACAAAGACAACATTCTCAAATTACAGGAACTTAATAACAAAAAATTTAGATGACAATAGAAGATATTTATTTTCAGCAAAAAAAGTATATATTATAAATATTGCTGACAAGGAAATGTATGTCGTGGAAACTAATACAAATATTTTAATAGCCATGCTATATAAACTAGTTCACTTTTAAATGCTATAATTTCATGTATCCGAATATGAATATTCTCAATTCATATACCTAAATGTATTGATTTTTCCCCCATTTTATTTTGTTATTTTTCCAAGAAATCTTAATTAGTTTGGAGAAATTTATTTTATTGCATATAAAGTTCTAAGCATTGTTGGTGATTGAATTGTTTATGTCAATGTTAAATAAGGAAAGAGATTAAAATGTATTGGCTTTATGTTTTTATTTTTGTTCTAACATCAAAAGAAACCTATCTCAGATCGACTGTAGTTATATTAACAGACTGTGAGAATATGAAATAAATAACATCATGTTGGTTGAATAAATGGTGGCAACTAAAAAACTAGGAAGTAATTTATGCACATGGTATTTAATAATATACCTTCAGATAGCAAATTTACTACCAGGTACTTAAAGCAGATTTTCTTACTGAACAATTTTGGGCGGAGGGAAAATGGGTTAAAAACTTTTTGCGTGTATGAAATAATAATTGTCTTAGGTTCGTTATTAGGATTAGGAGGCACTGAATATATGCTTGATCCATCTTCCTTTAACCCATAGTGACATTCATCAAATGGTTAGCTTGAATTCATTTCATAATCTGGGACCTTGGAGCAGATTTTACCCCCTGTGCAAAGCTAATTGACCCAGATAAGAGTTAAATCTGCTGTGTTCCAACAGCAACCCTGTGTTCTGAAAGTTGAGCTGGCCGGGACAAATATGTGTTAAGATAACTGGCCTTATGGAATCATTGCCCTTATGGAATATTGTTATTTATAGATACATTTCCTCACTCATAAAAATCGAAAAATGTGTTCATGTAATCCATTGTATTTTCACAGAAAATGGAAAAAGCTATACTGCCAAATCCTTTAGTCAAAGTTATATTTGTTTTGCACAGAACAGGATTCTTTTCTCTTGGTTGTCTTCTTTGTTTCTGTTAGATAGGTACTTTGGGGCTAGGTGCGACTGTTCAATAAAATGTTTACAGAGACAAGCATATATTTTTGCTGAACCACCTACCACTGATTTTGTACACTAAGCCATCTGCTACATTTACTAATTTTTATATTCTCTAATGTTGCATGTATGCTTTAAATTATATTTCCTTCTTCAGGGCATTTCTTCTGGCTATGTGATTTATTTAGGATCACAAGAAAGCAAATACTTTTGTATTTTTAAGGTTACCCACAGCTTTTTACAACAGTAGACACTCCCAGTGTCTAAGAACGAGCTATGCTCCAGAACCTTATTATTGTGACATTTAATGTCCAGCCACAGCACACAGATTGTCCTTACGAAGAATCTTAAATTCAGTTAATGTTAAAGCAGATTTTCTTTACTCTTACTAAATTTTCTTTGAGATATATCCTACAGCATTTGTAAAATATTTTTAAATGGTAACATTAATACTAATATTCATGTGGGAAATAATTTAGGTCATCTTAAATTCATACATTTATTTTATTGTCTTTTGTTTACAAATGAAGTGTCTTTGTTTGTCTTAAAAGATCAAGGTTTTGAATTAATGTTATTTTAGTAGTTTGCTTGAAGAAAATTAAAACTTTGATGGAAGATGAGCTCAGGTGATCAGCACATTGATTCAGGTATACTTGGCATAGCAGTTCATTAACTATGTGTTAATTATCTATGATTACTCCTGAAAAGCTGTAGTGGCTTCATCTTTTAGGTTGCTTCATTAAATCATTAATTTTCTCGGCGGTAACTAAGCCTGACATAATTAAGTCATCTCAGTCTCCACAGATTTATATTTTCCCATGATGTCAAGAACACTGAGCTAGTTAATATGAGGCATTATAACTTGTCCCCTGGATGTACTGACTCTGTTTTTTTATAATTATTTATACTGTTTTGGCAGATTTTTAAATTATATTTAAGTAATCTCATAAATATATACCTTTTAATTATTTACTTACTGTTTTAGCTTTCATTTGTATTTCCTGTGTAATAAGCCCATTTATGTATTTGAACCACTTCTTACCAACAGTTCTTTGACCCATGGCTACATAAAGCTGCTTCAGTTTATCCAGAAAATCATTTATGAGGAAGGATTTGATGGATCCAATCCCCAGGTATTGAGTACCTTCAAAGCCTTTTATAATCATGTATGTAATGTTGTTTTCAAGCTCTCTAGGGGTAGACCCAGAAGGTCTTAGAAAAATCAACAATGAACAAGCTGTTTCCAAGCACAGAAGATGTAAATAGGCAGAGCACAGACAGCCTTAGTTTGACTGTTAATATGTATTTAGAATTTTGGCTAAGTTCTCAGTGAATGCACAAAAGATGTACACATACATTGTCAACATTAGTTTTAAATATGTATTTATAACACCTGGAGTTAATAAGTAGCTGCATTTTGAAAATTATTCTTAAATCTGTAAGACTTGTTCTTTCCTATCTAAATTTTTTATATTTCTGTGGTTCAGGCCTTAATTTTGAATTACCTTATGAGTAAGAATTAATTTAAGATTTTATTTCTTCGTACAGTATGCTTTGAGTTGTCTCATTGAATAAAAGATGCATTTTTATTTGCTATATTAAAATATTTTATAACTTAACTGTTTTTCTGTAGCTCTATTTTTAGAAACTTCCTCTGAATTACCACTATTAAAGATGTTCCGGTTAGTTTAACTTAAACAAAATGAGGGAAATTTTATTTCTAGATATCATGCCTCTCAGAATTCTTCCTCGGTGATTTTAATTACTATAGCTGCAAAAAGATTTGCATTTCATTTCTATTATTTTAGCAGAATTATTTCCAGAGCACCATTATTTTTATTGAAGAAGACAAAAAAGCCAAAAGTCTTAATTTTTGGCATTATCAACTACATTTGTTCTTAATTTGTAGATTTTAAAAATTCTTATACACTTTACTGCTATATTTAACACTTTGTAAAAAAATGATTTTAAAATTTCTCTTGATAATCAGTTTAATAGAAGGTTGAAAATACTTGTGTGTGTGGTGAAGCACACATATTTATTTATAGATGGCTTTTCATGTATGTTACAGTTTTTGTGATGGCCCTTAGTATTCAGCACAATTTTATTTTGCTCATCATTGCTCCATTTTTGGTCATAGCTAAGATTTATGGGCAACGTGTCTTCTCCTTCGTGGCAATGCCTGTCTGGAGAGGTAAATTGGTCCCTGACAGACACCTCTCTCCACTTGCTTTGGTAACTATGGAAACAGGCATGTCATAACAGTTCCTGCAGTACAATGTGCAGAGCTGCTGCTCTTGTAGAATGGTGACATGTCTTCTAAGAGCTAGAAATTGTTTTAAAAAGCAAAAGTAATAGCAAAAAGACATACTTACATGTATATGCACATGTGTATGCACACACAGACACACACACACACACACACACACAACTCAAAGAACCTTAATGAGTAAGCTGGTATTGGAATGAAATGAAAGATTTCTTTTCTTAGTTGTTTATTTGAGTATGAAAACAACACCATTAATAAACAATATTTTATTTTATGAACATTGATGACAACAAACCACAGTTCTGTAACTATTAACTTTCATAAAGATTGAACAGGGTTGAAATAGACATTTCTATGGTGAATACAAAGAATGCTAAAAAAAATTTAATAAACTAAAAATATACCAATAAGTTATTATAAATATATATTTCCAGTTTTATTGGAATTAAAATATAGTTAATAAATGTCCATATTATTATATTATAGATTGTGTCACTTGCTAAATTCCCTAGTCTATATGTCTGTCTCAGAAACTTCAAATAAGTTCAAGAAGCCAAAGAATACATCTACCAGGCACTACTTCAAAAATATTATTCCTGAGTCAAAATAATATTCTGACACTGAAATAAATCCTACATTTTAAAAGGAAATTTTCATCTTACTTTTTTTGTCACTGCATTTTAAAATAAACTAAACTAGTTGGAGGCAACATAGAGAAATAGACTCTAAGGGACAGAATATTATATACTATTGTATCATTAATATTGTTAATAAGTAGTGTAACTCATCTGTAAAGATGTTTCGAATAGAAACATTTACATATTGCTGTCATAATTTCATTTGTTTTTAAGTTTTGATTTCCAAATATTTAAGAAATATACAATAAAAAATGCAATTTGAATGTTAATTTTACTTGAAATATCAGATTAAATTAAATATTTTTAGGTGTTCTTTCTCATAGGAATAAAGTTAACTATTTATTATTCAGCTATCAGCAAAGGTTTATTTTTTAAAATTTTTATTATGTCTCACAGTGTGCCCCATTATTACATGGAGTAGCAAAGGAATTACATATTTCAAAAAAAACAGGAAATTTGCAGTTAAGCCTATTTTTACAATTTATTGTCATATATTTTAAAAATAGAAGTGTATTTCATGTGTGGAAATATTATGCTCAGTAATATTCTGATGTGCTGTGTACCTATCTCACTTAAATCTCTTACCTCTCATTCATTCTCTGGCTTAATATTTTCATGCTTATAGCTACCAGTTTATTTGTCAGAGTCACTAATCTTTCGTAGTTCTTTGGATTTAGTTTTGTTAAAAACTTGTAGCAGGTACTTTCTGATACAACAGTAGTAGGTATTGGTGACTGTGGATTAAAATATAGCCAACCTTAGTTTCTGAAATATTGACGGGAAACAGTATGATGCCACCTCCTTTTACCTTCATATTTCATTCTAATATCTAGATTGTTTTTAGGTACGTTTCTCTGCCTTTTTCCAGATTGCTCTTTCTGTTGGGAATCTAACGTACGCTACAGTTCATGAGATAACAGGGTTAGGGATGAAGAATGAATCTTAATCTTGCCATTTACCTAAATTCTGAGTTTTTAAGTAATTCAGAAAAAGGAATAACCTATCATATGTCACAGATCTTACCCAAATTCACCAGAAACTTATTTATACTCCTAACATAGGCTCTGATATGTCTTATTACTTTATTTCATTCAAGTAATGCAAAAATAAAAAAGTTTTTCTGAATCATCTAGTATCATACTATCTGGTCGCTGAGGTGGTTATCTATCATAACCTTAATACAACCAGAAAAGAAACATTGAACCAGCTGCCTTGATAATGTCATCATGCTTCAGGTCCATGAGTCAGGAAGTTTTTCCAAATGTACTTAGACTTAATTTATCTTTCTGAAATCTCGTGCTTATAGGTTTATCCAGGACATTGTATCACTATATAGTTGAAGGATTGTATGGTCTCATAGAGCAATGTTCTATCTTTTTTATTTTAGAGATGAGGAAACTAAAGCCTAAGTACTGTGTGTGTCTTACCCAGAATCATATGTCTGTGTTTTACCCACAATCATCCATCAGTCCAGACTATGAGTCTCTGTCTTGCTCATCTTACTAACCACTGTCCCCTACGTTTTTCGTCTTCTAATATTTCAGTGTTTTATTCATTTTGTCTACTTTTTCAATGCATTCTCCTTGACAAAGAATACACAAATTCAACTTTTATCTATACTATCAGTGAGATAAATATATTGGGTTGGGCAATAGCTACTTGGATAATAAAATTTATTAGTGGTATTTTATAGCAATAGCCAGGGGTATATTTTAGGATATGGTTTGATCAGAGATCACACTGTAAAGTGGCACATGTTCCAAGTCTTTGCTTTCAGAAAGAAATCTTATTTTTCCCATCACAATCATAATAATGATTTTCCAGTTATTCCCATGTGCCAGGTTTTGCTAAGATCTTCCTTTGCCTGGAAATTTTGCTGGATTGCAAAGGAAAGTATTTACAAGACATTTGTTCAGTGAGAATAACCCAAACAGTAGAATTTATTATAAATATATCTACTAGCAAACACTTCTTGACAATCATCCTAGGTTTTATTTAATGGTTTTCAAATATTCATTTCCCCAAGAAAATTGGTCACTATTATTATGACCTTAATATCTGTAGGCTTGACTTCTAAATGTTCACCTTATAAATTTTATGAAGAGTGTTGAACTTCAATTATTATTGGGAAAATAGCTTCAAGAAAAAAAGTAGAGGCAAGTGTAAAATTTAAAACAAAAACATACATTTTTAAACTTCTTCCAAACAAGATATCAGGTAGTGGACACAATAGAACTAAATGAAAAATACTGAGCAGTTTATCATTTATTGAAAGACATAGAGAATTATGTAATACTAACAGTGGTTTTTAAGCACTCTAGTTTAGATTTTCTTTATTATTAACTGTGATTTCTTATATATTTATTTTAATCGTTTCAAATAGATTCTTCAAATAGCCACTGTTCAAATTTAGAAATAATTAAAAGCTTGAAGCTTGTGATACTCTTCAAATTTTCCTGAAGTGGAAATAAAAACAGTTCTGTTATTTTTTTCTTTTTTTTTAGTTTCAGGTGTGCAAAACAACATGTTAGACATTTACACCCCTCACAAACTGATAACCACCCCAAGTCTCTTACCTCTCTGACATCGTACATAGCTATTACAATACCATTGATTATATTCCCTATGCTGTAGTTTACATCCCATGACTATATATATATTTAATTGTAGTTGACATTTAATATTATTCTACATCAGCTTTCTTTAGGTATATAGCGCAGAGGTCAGGCATCTACACAGTCTATGAAGTGATCTCTGTTATTTTTTCAAACTCTTATAATCTAGAATATTTTCTTTATATTGCGTTATTATTGATAGTCTATACAGCTTTTTACCACATCTACTGACATTGTCTCCCTGATCTGTTATAAATAAAAATAAGAACTGGCAAAAGTAAAAGACGTCTCGTATGGGTTAACAAAACTTAATGTGTTTCCCTCTCCCCCCACTTCCCATTAGAAAAAACAGAAAAACATTTTAAGGATAGGAATCCAGAATCTTGGTTCACCTTTGTGGGGAGATGACGTTTGCTGTACCGAAAACTGTGACAACAGTCACAACCTTACGAAGTTCCTCTACATTCTCCGCGGCCTTCTACGAACCTCTCTTTCAGCCTGTATCATCACAATGCCAACACATCTGATCCAGGTAAGAACTTTTCAAAATTGTTTTCCCCTAACTAATGGTACATAGTCAAGAGCAAAGTACAAATGCTTTGTGAGTCTGATAAATTATTGTTGTATGCCCCTTGGATAAAAGAGATTTCAGGTGCTTAAAACACCAGAGCAACAAAATATCTTTTCATTTGGATTATTAAATTCTTGTGTATTTGTGGTTTTAATATACAGTGAGCATATGGTGAATCGTCTTTACTAATTTTTTTCTTTGATTTCTTATGAGCGTGCTAATATCACTGTGATATGAGGTTGATTTTTTCTGTGATGTCTTTTAATTAATCATAAAGCTGATCTGATCATAAGTCTTGGAGAGATATTTGTGAACCTATGTTTATGGCAGCATTAATCATAATAGCTAAAATGTGGAAGCAAACTGAGTATCCATCAACAGATGAGGAGATAAGCAAAATGTGCCACGTGTTATGATGGAATATTATTCATCCTTGAAAAGGAAGGACATTCTGACATATGCTACAACACGGATGACTCTTGAGAACATTATGCTAAGTGAAATGTCTGTCACAAGAACATACTGTGATTCCATTGATTTGAAGTGCTGAGGGTAGTCAAAATCCGAGACAGAAAGCAGTATGGTGATTGCTAGGGACTGGGGGGAGGAGAGAATGGGGAGTTATTGTTTAATGGGTACAGAATTTCAGTTTTATCAGATAAAATAGCTCTGCAGGTGGTTGATGTTGATGGTAGCACAACATTATGAACACATTTAGTACCACGGAATGGTACATGTAAAAATGGATAAAATGGTAAATGTTATTGTTTTAAATTTTCAGCAGTTAGTACTATTTTATGTTATTTTTTTCTAATGCACGTGCTGAAACATCTTGATTTGAAATGACATTTATAGCAGTTTTGAGTTGTTTTGATTTACTTCTCTAGGAAATAGCAATAATGATAGCAGCTAACAAATATAGACTTTAAGTAAGGACCTGACGGTTCTTATAGAATTTTTTTGTAAAAACTGTTACCTACATTTTACATATAAGGAAACTGAGGTACAGAGAAGTTAAGAAACTGCATCTAGGTTCAATACTTGAGAAACCATCATTTGAACCCAGAAAATCAGGTTTCAGAACCACATGATAGGAAATCTGTCCAAGAATTATAACAGGTTTTTATTCTGGAATTCAGTCTTTCAAAGCTAGTAAATCACAAATATTTAATTTTAGAGCTAGAAAGGAGTTGAGGGGCTCATCTGAACTCCTGCCTTTGAACAAGTAAAACATTATCTCTATTTTGCACCTGAGGTCTGAACTGAAATAACAATTGTTTGAGCAAGTCTAAGAAACAAGGACTATATTCAGCGAAACTGCAAGGTTCTGTGAGAACTGTACATTTAATTCAATTAACAGAAATATAACAGATGTAATTGAGATTTGGAGTTCGCCAAGGAGATAAAGAAATGCCATTTGAAGAAGCTTTACCTAAATACACCGTCCAGTAGTTAAAGCTGAGACTTTAAGGGCTATTAAGTTTATGAAACATGTCATAATCCTTGAACTTTCCTCCAATCTATAGGAAAAAGATTTGTATTTTGTTCAAATCTGCTTTTAAGAAAAAGTCACTATCTTTCGTGGCTGTTTAAGAATTTTAAATTGGCTGATATAACACCATATTCCTTCCTCCACAATAGGAGTATAATTGACAGCATACCCCCATACATTGTCAGTGACTCACACTTTTGAGCTTTCTGTGAGTTACTATAGCAACTTCCTGTTATTCAAGTTAGCATTCCTCTTTAATAATTACAAAATGTTAGCAAAATAAAAATTAAATCTTACTTAGAAAAAAATTTAACTTTTCATATCAAGATTTCTTAAATCCAAATATTTCCTTGTCACCAAATTAGAAAAAAAAAAATTCTGTACTTCTTACAAATTTGATTATTGAAGCAGTGTTTTATTATCTTTAATCATTTGTTTATTCATTCATTTCTTCTGCACTGTTTTTGAGTGACTGATAATGTACTGTGGCCCACTGTATATATCACTGGAAATTTAAAAATGAATGAGCAACACTGGTTCCTTTCAGGGCACCTTACTCTGTAGTGGGGAGATAAACATTTAAAAGACGTGTTATAATCTGAAAATGAAATTAAGAAAACAATCACCATAGCATCAAAGTGTAAAATTTATACTCTGAAAACTACAAAGCATGTTGAAAGAAATGAAAGAGGATCTACATGAATGGAAAAACTTCCCATGTTCATGGATCAGAAGACTCAAAATTTTTAAGATGATGACATTCCCCAAACTGATCTATAGATTCAGTGCAATCCCTATCAAAAGCCCATCTGACTTTTTGGAGAAATTGAAAAACTGATTCCAAAATTCCTATGGAATTTCAAAGGACTTAGAATAGCCAAAACAATCCTAAAAAAGAATAAAGTAAGAGGGCTTGCACTTTTCAATTTCAAAACTTAATACAAAACAATGATAAAATACAGTGCAGTACTAGCATAAGAATAGGAATATAAATCAATGGAATAGAATTGAGAATCATAGAAATACATCTGTGGTCAACTGATTTTGCACAATGGTACCAAAGACCATTCAATAGGGAAAGAATAGTCTTTTTTCAATAAGTGGCATGGGACAACTAGATAGCCATGTGCAAAAGAATGAAGTTGGACCTTTACCTCATACCCTGTGCAAAAAATAATTCTGAATAGTACAAAGATCTAAATGTAAGAGCCAAAACTATAAAACTCGTAGAAGAAAACTTAAGGGTAAATCTTCATGACCTTGGATTTGGCAAAGGATTCTTAGATGTGACACCAAAGCACACATGAAAAAAGAAATAGGTAAATTGGAGTTTATCAAAATTAAAAACTTTTGTGTTTTAAAGGACACCGTCAAGAAAATGAAAAGACAACCCACAGGATGGGTGAAAATATTTGCAAGTCATATACCGATAAGGGATTTGTATCTATTATAATGTATAAAAGAACGCTTACAACTCAATAATAAAAAGACAACTCTCTTTTTAAAACGGGGAAAGGATTTGAATACACATTTTTCCAAAGAAGGTATATAAATGGTCAGTTAGCACATGAAAGATAATCAACATCATTAGTTATCAAGAATGCTAATCAAAATCACAATAAGATACCACTTCACACCCTCTAGGATGGCTAGAATCAAAACTCAGATCATTGTAAGTGTTGGCAAGAATGTGGAGAAATTGGAAATCTCATATCTTGCTGGTGGGAATGTAAAAGGGTACAGCTAGCTGCTTTGGAAAACAGTCTGGCACTTCTTCAGTACTTAAGCATGGATTACCATATGACCCATCAATTTCACTCCTAAATATATACCCAAGAGAAATTAGAACATGTGTCCACATAGAAACTGGCATGTGAGTGTTAATAGCACCATTATTCATAATAGCCAAAAGATGGAAACAGCCCAAATGTCCATTAACTGGTAAAGGGTAAGCAAAAAGTGTCATATCCATATTATAGAATATTATTTGGCTGTGAAAAGGAATGAAGTACTGATACATGCAACAACATAGATGAACCTTGAAAACATGCTAAGTAAAAGAAGCCATCACAAAAGAACATATACTGTATGTTTCATTCGTATGAAAGTCCTGAATAGGGAAATCATAGAAACAGCAAGTAGATAATGGTTACCTAGGTCTCTAGTGTGGGGAGAAAGGGAGACCTGAGGGAATTAGGGTGTGATATGTTAATGGTTTGAGGGTGTTTTTTTGTTTCTTTGAGGTGATGAAAATGTTGTAATATCAACTATAGTGATGGTTGCACATATCTGTGAAAATCAAAAACAACCCAGTACACTGAATTACAAACTTTAAATGGGTGAAATGTATGTTATGTGAATTATATCTCCATAAAGCTGCTGGGAAAAAAAAGACTTACAAAATAGTTGGTGAATTTGATAGTAGAGTTCTGAGGATACCAAATCACAACTTTAGTCCAGTGATTATCAAACTTTGATCTCAGAACCTCTTTACCCTCTTAAAATATATTTTAAGATCTCAAAACACTTTTATTCATCTGGATTATATCTATTGATGTTTACCATATTTGAAATGAAAACTAAGAAATTTAAAAATACTTATTTATGAATTCAATTATAATAATAATAAACAGATTATATAATTGTAAGAAATAATGATTTTCCAAAACAAAAAAATCTTTAGCAAGAAGAGTAACATCGTTTTACATTTTTCCATAATAGAAAACAGTGGATTCTAATATCAGCTTCTTTATTAAACCCTTGTGAAAATGCTGTTTTGGTTGCAGCATTAAAAGAAAATCTGACCGCACACAGATAAGTTGTTGGAAAATGGAGGACTATTTTAATACCCTTTTCAGATAATTGTAGATATTCTTCTTTGATATATACTGAAACTAGACAAGTAATAGTTTCACAAACGTTAATTGTAAGGTGGAATCAAAAACTATATCAATGAACTTTTTCATGCTATATTGCACTAAAAGGCATTACACTCAAAGATGTATCTTGTACTTTAAATGGGTCTTTTACCCGTTCAAGATATTGAAATAGTATTCCTTGGTCATTTGGAAAGTATTGGTTCACTGAGTTATGCAGATCTTCCAAATATTTATGCATTTCATTATATAATATAAAATAATAAGATTGGTTAATATCACCATCCACAGTGTTATATGTGTTGCCGTGCTATTTTTACCATTAATTGGTTTTCTATTGTAAGAATATACGACAATTTCTTTATCTTTTTCCCTGCTGACGGACATTTATTTCCAGATTGAGACTATTATGAACAAAGCTGCTATGAACATTACTATATAAGTCTCATATATATTTTCATCTCTCTTGGAATCTCATCCCTCCAGACCTTTTTATTTTTATTTTTTATTTTAGCCATTGTAGTCCTTGTGAAATGATATGACATTTGGTACTTTGCATTTCCTTGATGACTAGTGATGTTGACCATTTTTTCATGTGCTTGTTGACTATTGCCTATTTTCTTTTGTCCAAGTCTTTTGGCCTTTTTTTTTCTTAGTTATCTCATCATTATTAAATTTTAAATTTTCTTGTATTTTTTTTCCTAAGATTTTATTGGGGAAGGGGAACAGGACTTTATTGGGGAACAGCGTGTACTTCCAGGCCTTTTTTTTCCAAGTCAAGTTGTTGTCCTTTCAATCTTAGCTGTGGAGGATGCCCGTTAGCGTCAACTTGTTGTCCTTTCAGTCTTAGTTGTGGAGGGCGCAGCTCGCTCCAGGTCCAGTTGCCGTTTTCTAGTTGCAGGGGGTGCAGCCCACCATCCCTTGCGGGAGTCGAACCGTCAACCTTGTGGTTGAGAGGACGGCACTCCAACCAACTGAGCCATCCAGGACCTCAGTGGCAGCTCAGCTCAAGGTGCCGTGTTCAATCTTAGTTGCAGGAGGCAGAGCCCACCATCCCTTGCGGGACTCGAGGAATTGAACTGGCAACCTTGTGGTTGAGAGCCCACTGGCCCATGTGGGAATCGAACCGGCAGCCTTTGGAGTTAGGAGCATGGAGCTCTAACCTCCTGAGCCTCCGGGCCAGCCCCTCTTGTATATTTTAGGTACAACTTTGTAATAATCTTCTTCTAGTTTGTGACTTGTCTTTTCTATTTTCTTAGCAGTCTTTGAAGAACTGAAATTTTTAATCTTGATGGAGTTTATCTTTTTTCTTTTTAATGGTTAGTGGTTTCTCTTCACTGCTCCTCCCATCTTACAAATCTTTGCCCTCTCAGGTCTTTTTCCTGTGTTTTATTGTAAAACATTTATAGCTTTATCTTTTACTAATTGATGTATTCTGATTTGAATATTTTACAGAACTTTACTTTGTGTTCTCAAACAGCTTTTGGCTTGTTAGTTAATATCCTGATTATATGTTAACATACTTTACATCCACTAGTTCTATTTTTACTACTAGTAATTTTTACCAAAGTACTTATTGTCTGACTCAAACATGTGATTTCATATAATCTTATATATCTAATACATTGTAGTCTCCACAAAGGCAGGACCACATATTTATAATTTTCCTTTTAGTTAACATAGGGTTATGATAATAATATATTTCATACAGTATAAACATTCTTAGCACAATACTTAGGCTTTTTCTATATGTTCAACAATTGTTAAAGGAATATTGATTCTTGGAAAATTATTTCTAATACCTGATTGTTTTCAACAGTACTTGAAACTTTATTTAAATTTACGTGATTTTAGTATCTTTGTTCTAATATTCCCATACCCTATCTACAAATGGCAAATTTGTTTAAATGTCATTTAGTTACATTAATTATATACGGTACGTACAGTATATTTCAAGTTTTATGACTGAAGAGTTTGGCATGAATAAGAAATGAATTTTGACTCCTTGGCTAGTAGAATGTATTTATAATAGTCATAAGTGGATAACTCAGTTTTCCTTTAAGGGCTTTTCATAAACTGAGCTTGAACCTAACTTATTGTTATGTGTTTAAAATCGTACAAATATTGCTCCAGTCAGAAGACATAGGGTAGCTGAATGGGTAAGAAAACAAGATCTGTATATATGCTGTCTACAAGAGACCCACTTCAGATCAAAAGACACACATACACTGAAAGTAAAGTGATGGAAAAAGATATTTCATGCAAATGGAAATGAAAAAACTGAGGTAGCAATACTTATATAACACAAAATAGACTTTAAAACAAAGACTATAATAAGAGACAAAGAAGGATATTACCAAATGATAGAGGGATCAATTCAACAAGAGGCTATAACCCTAGTCAACATCTCTGCACCCATATTGGAGCACTTGAATATATAAAGCAAATATTGACTGACATAAAAGGAGATATTGACAGTGATACAGTCATAGTAGGGGATTTTAACAGCTCATTGACACCAATGAACACATATTCCAGACAGAAAATAAACAAGGAAACAGTGGCCTTAAATGACACACTGGACCAGATGGATTTAATTGATGTTTTTAGAGTTTTCTATCCCAAAGCAGCAGAATATACATTCTTTTCAAGTGTACATGGAACATTTTCCAAGATAGACCACATGTTAGGCCACAAAACAAGTCTCAATAAATATAAGAAGATTGAAATCATATCAAGTACCTTCTCTGACCACAATGATATGAAATTAGAAATCAATTACAAGAAAAAAACTGAAAAACACGCAAACACATGGAGGCTAAACAACATGCTACTAAACAGTAAATAGGTTAACAATGAAATCAAGGAAGAAATCAAAAGATACCTTGAGGCAAGTGAAAATGAAAACAAAAGAACCCAAAATCTATACGACACAGTGAAAGCAGTCGTAAGAGGGAAATTCATAGCAATACAGGCCTACCTCAAGAAACAAGAAAAATCTCAACTAAACAATCTAAACCTTACATTTAAAGGAACTAGAAAAAGAACAGCAAACATAGCCCAAAGTGAATACAAGAAACAATAATAATAAAGATCAGAGCAGAAATAAACAAAACAAAGACTTAAAAAACAATTCAAAAGATCGATGAACTGGTTCTTTCAACAGATAAACAAAATTGATAAACCTTTAACCAGACTGATCAAGAAAAAGAGACAGGACCCAAATAAATAAAGTCAGAAATGAAAGAGGAAACATGACAACAACACCACAGAAATACAAAGGATTGTAAGAAAATACTACAAGTTATATGCCAACAAATTGGGCAATCTGGAAGGAATGGATAAAATCCTAAAAACATACAATCTTCCAAGGCTGAATCAAGAAGAAACAGAAACCCTGAATCAACTGATTAGTACTAACGAAATCAAATCAGTAATCAAAAAACTCCCAACAAATGAAAATCTTGGACTAGATGCTTTCACAGGTGGATTTTACCAAACATTCAAAGAAGAATTAACACCTATTCTTCTCAAACTATTCCAAAAATTTTAGGAGGTAGGAGGGATTCCAAGCCTGTTCTAGAAGGCCACCTGATTCCAAAACCAGACAAAAACATAAGAAAAAAAGAGACTATAAGCCAATATCCTTGATGAACATAAATGCAAAAATCCTCAACAAAATACGAGCAAACTGAATTCAGTAATACATTAAAAAGATCATACACCATGATTCTTGGGATGCAAGTTTGGTTCAATATCTGCAAATCAATTGACCACATAAACAAAATGAAGGATAAAAATCATATGATCATATCAATAGCTGCAGAAAATAAGTATTTGACAAAATCCAGCATCCATGTATGATAAAACACGCTCAGCAAAATGGGAATAGAGGCAACATACCTCAACATGGTAAAGGTCGTGTATGACAAATCAATAGTTAACATCATTCTCAATGGGGGAAAGCTAAAAACATTTTCCTTAAGATGAAGAACAAGACAAGGATGTTTACTTTCACCATTTTATTCAAAATAGTATCAAAAGTCCTAGCCACAGCAGTCAGACAAGAAAAAGAAATAAAAGGCATCCAAACTGGAAATGAATAAGTAAAACGGTCATTATTTGCAGGTGACATGTTACTGCTATATAGAGAGAACCCCAAAGATTCCACCAAAAATTATTAGAACTGACAAATGAATTCAGTAAAGTAGCAGGATACAAAATTAATCAGAAAATGGTTGCATTTTTATACACCATTAATGAACTATTAGAGAAATTAAGAAAACCATCCCATTTACAATTTCATCAAAAAAATAAATAAATAAAATACGTAGGAATAAACTTAACCAAGGCAGTAGAAAACTGCCTTGTATTTAGAAAATAATAAGACATTAAAGGAAATTGAAGAAGATACAAATAAATGGATGCATATATCATGCTCATGAATAGGAAGAATTAACATCGCTAAAGTGTTCATACTACCCAAAGCAATCCATAGATGAAAATAACAATGACATTTTTAACAGACCTAGAACAAATAATCCTAAAATTTATATGGAACCATAACAGGCCTTGGATAGCCAAGACAATCTTGAGAAAGAACAAAATTGTAGGTGTAATGTCACCTGATACCAAACAAACTACAAGGCCACAGTAATCAAAACATCATGGTACTGACATAAAAATAGACACATAGATCAATGGAACAGAATAGAGAGCCCAGAAATAAACCCACACTTATATGGTCATTTAATCTATGACAAAGGAAGCAAGAATATACAATGGGATAAAGACAGTCTCTTCAATAAATGGTGTTGGGAAAACTGAACAGATACATTCAAAAAACATGAAACTGCACCACCTTCTTATGCCATATATAAGAATAAACTCAAAATGGATTAAAGACTTAAATGTAAGACCCAAAACCATAAAACTCCTAGAAGAAAACATAGGCAATAAATTCTCTGACATTGCTCTTAGTGATATGTTTTCCGATATATCTCCTTGGGCAAGGGAAACAAAAGTAAAAATAAACAAATGGGACTACATTAAACTAAAAAGTTTTTGCACAGCAAAGGAAACCATCAACAAAACAAAAAGACATCCTATTGAATGGGAGAAGGTATTCAGCAATGATACATCTAATAAGGGGTTAATATCCAAAATTTATAAAGAACTCATACAACCCAACACCAAAAAAAACCCAAACAATCCAATTAAAAAATGGGCAGAAGATCTGAATAGGCATTTCCCCAAAGAGGACATACAGATGGCCAATGGACATATGAAAAGATGCTCAACATCACTAATCATCAGAGAAATGCAAATTAAAACCACAATGAGACATCACCTCACACCTGTCAGGGTGGCTATCATCAATAAATCAACAAACAACAAGTGTTGGCAAGGATGTGGAGAAAAGGGTACCCTTGTGCACTGTTGGTGGGATTGCAAATTGGTGCACCCACTATAGAAAACAGTATGGAGCTTCCTCAAAAAATTAAAAATAGACTCCCTAATGACCCAGCAATTCCACTTCTGGGTATTTATCAAAAAAAAAATTAAAAAGGCATACCCACCCCTCTGTTCACTGCAGCATTATTTACAATAGCAAGATATGGAAGCAACCTAAGTGCCCATCAAAAGACGATTGGATAAAGAAGAGACGGTACATATATGCAATGAAATATTACTCAGCCATGAAAAAATGAAACCTTTCCATTTGCGACAGCATGGATGGACCGAGAGAGTATTATTCTAAGTGAAATAAATTAGAGAAAGAGAACTACCATGTGATCTCACTTATATGCAGAATCTAAAAACAAAATAAACAAGAGAAAACAAACAGACTCATAGATAGAGAGAACAAACTGATGGTTACCAGATGGGAGGGGGGTTAGGCAACTGTGTGAAAAAAAGTGAAGTGATTAAGAAGTACAAATTGGCAGTTACAAAATAGTCACGAGAATGTAAAGTACAGCGTATGGAATATAGTCAGTGATATTGTAATAACTATGTATAGGGCCTGGTGGGCACTAGACTTAGTGAGGAGTTCACATCATAGATTATATAAATATCTAAGCACTACACTGTACACCCAAAACCGTTATAAAATAATATTGAATGTTAACTATAATTGAAAAATAAAATATTAAAATCTCAGATTTAAATCCTAAAAAATAATAATAAAATAAACACACAAATATTGGAGGGAAACTTCTTTCTCTAATCATCTTAGACATTGTACACATACTTATATCGTTTGCATTGTTAATGATGTTAAATCATTATAAAGCTAATACTTTAATAGTAGTTTAGTTAAATTTAATGAGCTGTTTGATTAAGATGATAAATAAACCTGGCGCAGACCTACCAGAGACCAGTGAAAATACTGGTACTCACACTACCACTAAAACTATACTATTACTACAAATATTTATTAGGCACACGCTACATGCCTAGTACTGTACAAATATTATGTCCTTGAATCTTCACCACAACCCTTATCTCTGTTGTCACAAGGTCACACAATTAATGAGTGTCAGGACTAGTCACATTGTAACTCATGTCTTTCCCTGACTCCAAACCCCACCATCTTCGCTGTTAGGTTATATAGTTTCTCTAATCATCACAAAACCTCTGCAAGACCGGTGTCATGCCAGTTGCAAAGAAGATTAAACTGAAGTAATTCTCCAAAGTCACACATCTATTACACATTTAAAGCTAGTATATAGCTCAGATCTGTTTAATTCTGAAACTTAGACTCTTTCAGTCACACTACATCATGTGTCTTGAATTGTAACTATCTGTGATAGCAGTAACTTAGGAAAAAATATTTCTAGACTAGCATTGCTAGTGTTCAGTATTTTTAAAGAGAAAAGAATTGTAAAATCTTTGACAAATTAGTACATGTGAAAGATTAAGCAAAAAGTGACATTCTAGATAGGGGAGGATAAAAAAGATGGAAACCTATTTCTTATGTGTAATTTTAAAGTAAAGAAAAATAATTAATATTTTATATATATATACATATATATATCCCAAAAGGACTTAGACACACACACACACACACACACACACACACACACACACACACAAAAGAATGAAAAAGTTTCAAAAGCCATTTTGGTGGCGATCATCTTTATTATTTAGAGAAGTGATTCCAAACCCACTGTGAATGTTTGTGACAGTGATTCCTGTGGCTGCTCCGTAAGGGTACAGCAGTAATACTATCAAATGACCTCAAGTCATCCCATCTTCACCACTGATTAAATAATGGTTGAGATGATAAGGTGTCTGTATGTCTGACCATTAAGCAATATTTAAATATTGGTATTTTACAGATATACTTAAATCCTATATAACTGGAAGAGATATAGTTAAATTTATGCTTTTGAAAAATAACAGTAAAAAGCCTACTTTGAAATGGAACTAGGAAAACATAGGGTCAGACTTTGGTGATGATTATACAATAGTCCCCTGGATAATTTTGTCTAGTTATAATACAGTAGCCTTCTGGCCCTAATACCAAGTGAGCTATTAAAAAAGAAATATTTTCTTGCTCTTTGAACATAACACCTGACCACATATTTGTTTCTATGTCAAAATGTTTAGGAAAAAATGTAAAACTTAATAGTTTACTTAAACCAGTCATTATATAAATAGGGGATAATACTCTTAATAACTCTGAAAGATTGGCTAGGAGAATCACAATGTTTAGGCTAAGGAAAGAGAATAAGAACTGGAATACTACACAGAACCAAGGGATTACAAATTTATTTAATAAAACTACTTAGTGATTTTTCTGGGCCAGTTGCAGTCCTAAGATCTTTTCAAACATTAACTCATTTGGTCCTCATAATAACCCTATATGGTTGATGGTATCAGTACCTCCATTTTACAGATAAGGCAATAAGGGACAGAAAATTTAATTGACTTTCTCAAGGTCACATAGTTAGTTGAGTGGCAGGATCTAGACCTAAGCAGTCCCCTTCTATTTACCAAACTCTTAACCACCATGTAATGCTGCTTATTCAATAGTAGTACTAAAATAGGGTCAAAATTAAGAAACAGACTGTGCATAAAAGTAGCCTTCATCATACTCAATGATAGAAAGAGCCTGGTCTTTTGGAGGCAGGTAGATCCAATTGTTATAGTTATATGGTCTTAGTCAAGTGTTAACTTTCTCTGCTTCAGCTCCTTCATCTGTAAAAATGGGGTAAAGAATATCCAATTCAGAGGATTAGCAATACCATGTGCTGACATAGTCATAGTACTTGCACATAGTAGACACTCAATATAGATGTTAATAATTGTCATCTTCACTATTATTGCTTAAACAGACCTCCAAAACTGAGAATTTGTTCAGAGATGAGGCTTCCAAACATAAGGTATACAAGTCCATCAAAGCAATAGAAATCTTCAGCTTCCTGCCTCTTTTTATGAAAGAAACTGACAGTCGTCTCAGGTTAGTCCTGAGACAGACCAGGAGGCATGGATGAAGTCAGGTGGCCATCTAAATCTTAGTAACATCATACCATGTTGTAACACGCCTCTTTAACATCATACACCAACTTCCTGTCACTGTAACCAGTGCCATCCCTGCAGATTCTAAATTAGGGTGTAAATGGTGATTGATTGATTAAAGGTAATTTAACTTATTTATTTATTCAAGAAATATCTATTGCAGGCACTGTGCTATGCACCCATGGGGATATAGTAGTGAACAAGACAAGCTAAGTCCCAATCCTCGTGGAACTTTTTCAGCAAAATAAAAGATAGTATGGCTGAAGCAGAAAATTAGTATATGTCGGCATTTGCACACTTTAGCTTGGAATTTGATAGTAAAGTGGTTTCTGGCAAGAAATAGAAATGTAGTTTGATATCCTTGGAATTTTTGTCATATAATTAAACATCGATATATAACATAATTGTGGTACTTTTATTTGAATATGTTATATAAAGTAACACTAGATTAAACAGTATATAAAATATATCTCTTAGATTGGTAAAACAGCCGATTGGTGTTCTTACTTTAGTTATTAGCATTCTGTCAGACTTGTACAGTAATGATTAGTTACCCTTTATTGTACTTTTGGCATGCTTCCCATGTTTAATTTCATTGTAGGAAAGGAACACATAGTTAAGGAAATTGCAAAGAGGGTAAAAAGTTAAAATAGGTAAAATAATGACATAGATTCTAGACTGACTTTAACTTGTCGTAATAAGACTTTGCAACTAAAAGGAGAAAGAATTCTTTTTAAATTTGCATTTGAAATATTTTGTGTTCAGCCTCACAACTTTGAACTTGAACTTTTTTATTTCCTTTGGATTAAAGATTGTCTCCATAACAGCACAGGAAAAAATAGCAAGCATATGTTGAAACAAATGTATAAAACTACATTCTAAATATCTGTTAAGAAAACACTAAACTTACTCCATCAAATATATCATCTTATAAATATATATAGTCCTAAACAATGTTCCTTGTATAGTAGTATTATTCATAATCTTTTTTTCTAGAATATAGTTTTAGTGTATGCCCAAAGACATTGTATTGAAAATGAATGTGAAAATGGTCAAGTTAAATACAGACTTTGTTACATGCTGAACTATGGAGTAAAGAGTCATTAGAAGGAGCAGAACTACGGACGGCTCCCCTATATTCCAGCATTACTCAGTTCCCAGATCCCTGCTGTGTAGTTGTTCCACTCGCCAAGAAGCCTGTTAAAGAGCCCCCCAGAGCATGTGTACAGCCCTCCATGTTAATAGTTAATTGGTGAGGATGGCAAGATGAGAGGACAGCCGAACATGTGGTCTCTCAGACTCAAGCAGTAGACAGACCTTTAGTTATAATAACAGCAGCTGCTCACATTCTCACAACTCAACTGTTCAAAACTCTGTTGTCAAGTGAAGGTTGTCGTGGATTGGGGAGGGGGGGAAGTAAAGGTTACATCTAAGAAAACTAACTAAAAACCTACCTTGAAACTCTTACTACATATTATCTTAAGTATAAGAATATTATTTCAGCTTTTCAGAACTTAAGTATAAATTTCCATATTAAGGGTTGTTATATTTCACCTACGTTGAACATTCTGTTGCTTTTTTCCCCGTTGCTGTTATAACGGAAACAAATTTTTGTGGGCCCTTCGTAACTTTAATTTATTTTTTATTTTTTGACATACAGTATTATATTAGTTTCAGGTATACAGCATAGTGATTAGACATTTATATAACTTACAAAGTGATAGAGTATTATGCTAAGTGAAGTAAGTCAGAGAAAGACAAATATCTTTGAAACTTTTTGCAGTGATCACTTTGAAGCAGTTACAATAGAGTACTGTTTGATTTCCATATCTAGCAAGACATGAAACTAATATTTTGTTGTCTTATAAGTGGGAACTGGCTTATTATTAGTGGAATCTGATATCCACCTCCAAATTATGCAGACATTTTTGCCTTTTAAGCTAATTTTATTTTCAATTTCCAGTGACAGTTGTATGCTTTGGAAAAAATGGTAACTGATAAGTTTTTATTTGCAAAAAGAATAAATGTTATTTTCATGTTTTATTATGATTTCATTGGCAAGGTGATAGGAAAATAAATTTCTCCTAGCTTATGCATTTTATTTACACAATCTGTGACAGGTTATTCTTGATTTGTATTTTTATTGATAAAAGTGTTTTTACCTGAAATTGTTTCTCAGGAAATATTGAAACACTTAGAATTATGGTTAAAAGAGGGAAGGAATATATATATATATATATATATATATATATATATATATATATATATATATATATATACCTTTTTTATAGCTTTCCTTTCAGAATGAAAATTTACTTTTTATTATTGCTAATCTAGTCATATTCTATACTTTCAAGAAATTTTAAACATAAACTACAACCTAATAAATTTCTCCTTAGCTATAATAATAGAGGAATGAAAACTTCTCTAACATTATTGATAATAAAATATGAAATAACATTTTGTCATTCTAGAATAATTCTAAGTATTGCCAGCATTAAATGTATTTGCTTGCAGAACATTAGTTGGTGAGCTACACTTCTTTTTATTCAGAACAGATTTCAGATTTGAAACTGGCCTGTCACATATTTTTATTGGTCATCATTAGCACTTGGTCACTTAATAACCTTATTAAGTTTTTATCATATAACCAATGTTTTCCAACAATTTAATCTGTGGAAGTTTTTCCCCAGCTATCTCATTGAAGAAAACTATCAGCAGCATGTTAATTTATATCAAGGAAAATTCCTTTTCTGAAGAAAAGGCCTTATTATAGTGTCTCTTGAAAATTGAATAAGGTTTTATATAGTGTGTTATTTTAATTTATATACAATATTTTCAAAATAATCTACTATATTAATGTATTACAGCTTTGAACCCATTTAAGTGGTTCAATACAGTACGTTGAAACATGCAGTATGTTTCAATGTAGAGAAAGTCAGAACAAATCTTTTCACATCCATAAACTTTTGTGTTCATGCTGAGTATTTTAGCAGCTAACCTCTAAGTCAAGTAATGGACTACTTTAGAACTAACCACTAATATGGGATTATGAAATGTGGACTCCAGTGGCCTTGTGAATTTCTCTCAGTGTGAAATCTTTTATTCTTAAAACAAGAACTGAAAATAATTGCATGGTGAAGGAACAACAGGCCTTTGTGCGTTTTATAACTATAAAATTTGGGGAAATATTTTAATGTAATTGTTGATATGAGCATCATTATAGGAAAGCAGAACACCACCTTCTGTCATACGTCTTAATCTATTTAAATGGTCTTTTAAATGTACTTTGTTAAGGAAAATATTTAAGGATGAAAATTACAGGTTTAATCTTTTGATCATAACTACCAACTACTAAAGGATAAAGTCAAATATTCTGGCTGTCAATTTTTCGTGAATTCCTTAATCAAGACATTCTCAACTGAAAACCTGCCATTAATTTTTCTAGGTCTTCTCAACTACTCTGAAATAGATTGTAAGAAATCAGCATTTTTTTAATTTATAAAGAAGCAATTTTTAGATGAACTGAATAATATTAAACCTGTATTAATTTTATATCATATTTGCCAAATTCTAGTCTGTTAAAAAAAAAAAGTTTAGTCTGAAAATTTAGTAACTTCATATAAATCTGATGAGTTGTAAACAGCATCTGTTTTTCTTTACAATAACAAATAATAGAACTCTGTTTCAACTCTGCTACTGTAGGCTTGGGATCTTAATTCTTATAGCTCCAGTTTTTTGTGTTGTTTTTTTTTCCTTCTCTTTCATCTTGCACTTGCTGGTATCTGATTAATTTTTTAAATCTAATCTTAGCTTGTATGCATTATACATATGTATTTACTTTCTTCCTCAAGGATGTTTGAAACTTTTTACATAAATAAACTCCAAATTATGTATAAGTTTCTATCTATATACAGCATTAGTAAAAATATGTGTACCATTTTATCTTAGTGTAAATATGCATATTAAATAAAAGCAGGATATTTTTAATTGTCAATATACCTATGCATCCTTAAAAGGAAAAAATTACCCTTTAGAAACCTTTTGTTATACTTAATCTAACCAAAGCATATTCAGTAAGCCATAAAAAGAAAAGTAATTTTTTAAAAATATTTTTTTGCTCTCTCGGAAATAATTTTGTGATGTTATAGTTCATGTTGCACCTCATGCTGTAGTTCCTTGTAATGATGGTGGTTCTTAAAGTAATATTTATAGCCAAAATTTTCAAATGTATCAATGATAGAAATAGGACAAAGTCTCATCACGGTGTGGGGATTGAGTCATCTGTTTGGGCATATGGAATCCTTGGCTACTGGATGGCACAGTCTTTATAATGCCCAGGCACAGACACAACTGTTCTGGGAGCAGAAGCAAGGAGGGACCTCTGTTCAGTCCCCTGAAACATGGTAGAAGAAAAGAAGGGGAAGGACCTTTAACATTTTTATCATAGGCTATCTCTACTGAATCACTTTTTGTGTCCAGAAAAGAAGTACAACTTTATTTAATTTTACATTTATTTTGCACATAAAATTACTAAACCTTTTATCTTTGGTATTGCAAGCTATCTGAAAAATATCTGTGAGAAAATGTAAGTTTTGAATTATTCCTGTTTATATATACTTGGATGCATACCTTCGCTTCAAGAAAGATTACTGTCTTCAAAAAAGGACGACACTTATTTCATAGTGTTGAGATGAAACATGCTTGTGACTAATTATAAATTTAAAGTTGTTTAAGTACCAGGTCATATATTATATCCTAACATTATGTTTCAGCGCTTTGCTATTAATTACATTATTATTACTATCTAAAGATTTCCTGCTTCTTTACTAATGTTTTCACACTCTATGTAGTTAATCTTTAATGTTGGGGAGGACAGGGAAGAGATTAAATTAGCCTTGTAACCTCTTTCTCTTCAGGCTGGTGATGAAAAATAAAAGCTCTTAGCCACAAAATGTAACACTTAGAATTAATATTTAATTAGACTAGCAAATTGTACACTGTGGCAGAAAGCTTCCAAAGAGTTGTTAGTGCCACAATTGACCTACAGGTTTAATAATAACTCACTTCTAGAAGCAAGTGCCAGTTCAGCATAGTAGAGCCACTGTAAGAAAGTCCTGAGAGATTACAATCAGCAAACCAAATGGCAGGCAGGGATTCCTGGGATGGAGCCTTCTGGAAAGCTGGGAGCTGGAATAGCTTTGAAGCCAGGATTCAGATGAGAACAGTGGGTGAAAAAGCTGATCCCTCCTGTTCTGGGAGCTTCTGGTTGTAGTCCAAAATCTTAGAACAGATTTTTACTAAATGTTTTTGCTGCAGCTATTAACTTACATTGAAAATCAAATATTGAATAATTTTTCTGTAAAATTTAACAAATTTTTGTGTAAATGTCAGTTCTTAATTTCTTACATATTAGTACATAATATCTGTAAACTCAGATCATTAGATTATCAGATAGGTTTGGCGCTGTACATCTATGCTGTTTTGCTGTGACATGCTGTTTCCTTGTTCCCTGTATAGTTGATTTATATGGTTCATTTCTATATTATTTCATTACGGGACATTATGCAGAGTCTGCGAAAGAGATTGTAAAGCCCAAGAGTATTTTGTCTTCAAGAAGGTGTATATACATGGGCAAACATAATTCAAAGGCATTTTTAATTTTCAAAAACCTTATGTTATAAAAGCATTGCTATGTTTGCTTATTTTTATGATGCAATTTAATTACAAGAGAAACAATTGGACCTCCTGGTGAAACATCGGATCCTTATCTTTCTGACAAATTAATCTGGTAAGAAATAGGATACCATGAATTTGAAAATGTGCAAACACAGAACAGCCAACTGAAGAAGGAACACCTTACATAATTTATGGGTTATATCTTAAATAATTAAAGAAAAGCTAGGCATTAGTCAAAAATTCAAGCAGGTGAGAACCTTGCCAGCAGAGGGAGTAGTCCTGTCTTCCGTCAGGTTCCCATCATTTTCCCACCTGCCTCAGCTTTTTCCCAGCCAGTCTCCCATCTGGACCTGGCTCTGTCAGCCTGTTCCTGATGACAGGCTATAATTTTATTCTAAGCTGGTTTTAAACTTTAGTATCTTTAACCTACCTCTGCATCACAAACATCAGCTGGATGCTCTGTTTGATATTTAGATATTAGCAATTGTTTTTCCGGGCAGGGTGTGAGCTTTTGGACATCTGTGAATTGCATTTTAATGGTTTCAAGAGTAAAGTAGTAAGCAACAAATTTCTGATTTAGGAAGTTACCCATAAAACATTTTATGGAAAAAATACAAATTCTATATGAATGATTTCTATCATGTGAAACTAGATGGTATATAGTTTATGAAAAAAATGCCTTAAATTAATTTTGAATATTATACCATTATTCTGTACAGCCTGTTCATTACAATATTTTGTTCACCCCATTTATAACAGTTTTCAGAATATGTAAGTTTTTTTTAAATTTTTTATAAAATAACTTGCTGAAAAAGAAAATTGATGTAAATAAATCTTCTGCAAAGCATGCAGCATTTGAGGCCAGTGTAAATGTAAATAACATTTCGGAAAATAACATCATGTGTTCTTTTTTAAAAAATTCTGCAATTTTCAAGCACCAACATTTTCATACCAAAATTTAGAATGCCAAGTATTTGATTAGATAGAAAACACAAAAAGATTTTGCTCCGTTGCTTAATCCTCATAAAATTTAGCAATTTACTTAGCAATTTCTCTTGCCCTTAAGGTTAAGTATATTTACCATTAGTTCCCTTGTTGATATATTTTAAGCATTAGGAAAAGGAACCAAAATGTGTTTGTTTTATGATTTCCCTGCATAAATATCAGTATGTTATGCTACCAAAAAAGTGTTAACAGTTAGAATTTTTTAAATTTACAAAAGTTCCTCTGTATTTTAAAATGAACTATGTCTGACTGAATAAAATTTAGTGTTACATCTGAAAAGATTTAATTTAATACCTTCCTTAACATATTAATAATATTGTTAACATTATAAATGTTTATTAGTATAATTTTATTTGATAAAATTAGTCTTTTTTTCAAATATTACGAACAGAATTATTTTCCCCACTATCAATTTTTTTAAGTAAAACAAAAATCTGATCCACAGAAGTAAGTGACAACTCTGGGGGGAAAAAGGGAAGGTTTGTAAAAAATTATAAGTAGTATAAGCAATTTTATTCATAGTCTCAATTTCTATAGGATGAAGAACTTAAGCATGGAAAAGCAAATACCTCATTAAATATCCCTAGATTTATCCTTTTATCCAATTTGCTTTTTATTACATGGTAAAGAAATGTCGTAAGTTCTAGTATGATCCTGTTTCTATGTGTATCTTTTTCAGAAAATGTTATCGTAACTTGAGTTGTTGAGTATACACACCCACACATCATGTCATGTGGTAGAGACCAACATAAAGCAACTTAAATATTTATTTAACTTTTCAACGTTAGCTTAATAATGCTTTTGTGCTATGTAGTCTCAAATCTGATGTGTGTGTGTGCCAAACTCAAATGGGGTCTCTACCTTTCATATTGAGTTTGCTGTCTTTCCTACCCTATTTGAGTCACCTGAGAACATACTCTTATTTGAGTCATTGTATCAATGTTTTGTGTCAATTTGTTTATTTATTTCAAGTTTCTCAATAATTAATGATTGGTTAATTGCCTTTCAATTCTCTTGTTAAATTTTTTCCAGGAAGTATATGTTGTATTAGTACAAACTATATATTTTATATTGTTGAGGCAATTAGGTCCAAGAAAGTTCATGGTTTGAGGTATTCTGATTCTTGCTTGGTTATTCTAAATAAGTGTCTGAACTATTTATATTAAAAAAAAAAAAAAAAAAAAAACAGAAGGAGCTTTATGTGACAGTAGTTGAATTTTTATCTCTTAACAAAGTTCATAGTTTTGGCTTTATGAGCTTTGAATTAGAAAGGAGCATTAATTAATCTTCCTTTATTTAAAGTCCATTTGATGGATTTGGTGTATCCTAATAAAAAGAGGTTACCATTCTATAAAAGCAAAAAGGAAACATTCTATGAAACCAACCAAACAAGGGACAGTCAAAACAAAAACTCAAATTTTTTGTGAAATTAGAGTATGAAGGTGGACAACTGGACAGTCGGATTTGCTTTCTTATTGACATAACTTAAACTTAATTAATTAAGAAATTGTACTGCAACAGAAAGTTTTAAGAGCCTTTTATGTAACTTAACACAATGGTATTTGAGACTGCCAGCAAACTCTTAAAACTCCTGGACACTGGCTCTCTTCTCTTCTGGCTTCCCTCCTAGTCATGTCTTGGCTCCTATCCAGAGCTGACAACTTTCACCCAGGAGTGAAGGGAGATTTGTCTAGTATAAGAAGGATTTTTGAGCCATCCTAGATTTTCACATCCAGATGGGCAAGGAGGAGGGGTGGCAGTATCATTGTATATACTTGGGTGATGTCATTATGCCATGCTCGCAGTCTAATCATTAATTTACTCATACTGGTGAATCCTGAAAATCCATATTTAAGTGTTTCTTATGGAAAACTGTAATGTTACAACAAAACTAACAAAAAAAACATTACATTTAAATTTATGTCTACGTAATCGATGAACAAATACCTTTATTTCTCCATTTTCAACTACATATACTGCAGGCCAAAGAGGTTTTGTATCTTGGCTAATGACATAAAAACACTAGAATCTGTTAGGATGAGAATGTGGACATTCCAATGTCAAGGCCTCTGCTCAGATCATTATGCTAAAGATTTCTAAAGACTGTGAGTGATATTATTACAATTTATTGTCCATAGTGTATTCCTCCTAAAGTGAATTGTAATTATTATGCTTTTAAAGATTTTTTTTTTGCAATCATTAATTTCAGATTCTTTTAAGTAAATTCACCTACCTTTATTAAAAAGACCATTTAGTATTAATAGTAATATTAAAAGGTCTTTTAAATTTGATTTAAAAGACCTTTTGACAAGAGTGAATTTAAGGTATTACGTCAATACACAATACTCTATGAAACTTGGAGGTACAGAAATAATCTATAACTATTTTAATTTAAAAAAAAAAGTACACTTCCATACCCAAAAATCTTGTCTGCTTTTACAAACAATTGGAATATTATATGAGTTTATACTTAAAGTTTATCTCAGTCAGAAACTTAGATGGTATGTAATTTCCGGTGCTTTCATTCCAGAGACATTTTTCAGATGTCTTTACAACTTTCATAGGTAATCTGGTTTGCCACATTACATAAACAATTTTCCAAAACTACTGTACAGAAAGGATTAGGTCACTGTCAAATATAACTTATTTTATGTTACTAGTATGATAAAAGTTTATTCTCATTCTAATAATTCATGAAAGCTTTTAATATAGACTTTAGTTTGTAGTTAATAACTATGACGCAAACCTATGGAACCGAGAAATATAATGAGTGAAATATACGTATGAGTTTCTGAGATTTGAAATCTAGGCTAGACACATCTTTCATCTTTGGAATTCATTAGTTTTTCTTCTGCAAAGTGGAAATTAAGTTTTTTATCTCCCACAAGCTACCTTAAAAAGACCTAGAATGTTGATAAATATCACAAGGTGTTAAATGTTTTACCAGTAAATTTGAAGGTTAAATTAGAGAAAGAACCCCTTTTTGAAATACATAAATGTCAGGTTGACCATTTAAATGCACAGGATTTTGCTCATCTACTACTAGAATGGGTGACTAATCCCATCCTTAAAACTTACAGTTTCTATTGTTCATATAATTGAGAAAATCCTAATTTATATCACTGAAATCTTAAATATTTGCTCTCTAACAAAAATTGACTTTTCTCACTTTAGATTCAGATATTTAGATACAAAGGCTAAGTCTTCTATTTACAGACAAAAGGAAATCTGACCTTTTTGATTAAGAAATACTGTCAGTAGCCTTTTTAAGTGCTTGTTCATCTGATGGTCCATGACAGGAGTAATCGTCCCAGTTGTTTATCCTAAAAGTGAAGCGATAAGAGCCTGTTGGTTGTTATCTAAGATTCTTCTTAATAGGAGAACCACATGGTTATTCTTCATCTCCCACTTGTTCTCACCCTCTACAACCAACCCAGCCACACCCCACCCCCACCCCAACATTGTTCAGTTCTCAGCACAATGAATCATTTTCAAGTTGACTCATTGTGAACTGTCTCCCAGCTGTTGGAATGTCTGGCAGACATTTTTGTTTGGGTGAAGAATAACTGGCTGAAACCCAACCTGGATGAGTTTGATATAATGGTCTTTGGCTAAAGAAATATTGAGAGGAACATGTTTATGGCCTCTGAAGCCCCTGTTATTCCTGGAGAAGGACCATCCCCTGTGGCACAGAACTGAAAGTAAGGAATCAATCTGAATTATTTTCTCACCATTGAATGAAAAATTGCCTTAGAAAAAAACAGGCATTTCCAAATTATGTTTGTTTTTCTATACTTGATGCTCACGTGATTGAAAATATTAAAGGCAATGACGAATTATTTTTACTGGTTCCTTTTAAGAGCACTGATTCAAAAGCTGAAACTTTATTATATAACACACATTTCTACTTAAGGATGTGTTTCCAATACTGTCCTAGGTGTGAGTTAACCAGTCATATCAGCATAATATTTAGTGACAGAGGCTACTATGTATTTCGTACCAAGTCAGGTAACATTGACCAGCCCTCTTTTATTTTTCATTCTTATACAATCTCAACAAGAGGACTTAAGAAACAGAAGGATACCAGTAAGCTCGGTAGTCAATCACATTTTCAGAAAAGTGAACATCTTTGCTTATGTTTGGATTTTTCTCTAATGGGACACATCATACTAATACATTTTCTTGACTATTTCATATTTCCCATCCTTTTTTTTAAAGATTAGTTTTAAAGTGGTGGACGTTACCCGTGGACAAAATGGGAGTTTCAAAATTATAAAATTTTACAAACAACTTTTTTCAACTTATTTAGATCTTCAGAGCAAAAATTTTTCTAAGATATTATAGCATGTAAACCAGTGTTCTGACATATCATCCTGTCTGGGACTGAAAGAAATACTGAATTTCCTTTAAGTGAAACAACTCAAGAAAACCTGCAAGATATTTACTGATTGTTCTTTTAATGATTGTATTTTAAAGCCGTGAAATTCTGGGTATTTTAGAACTTTTGCTCCTTTAAAACCTGACTTTTTAAAGATGCATTGTTTAGCAATATTTTGGGTTCATATCAGGTTGTGTTGGGAAGGAAAGTGTAGGCTACTAGTCTAGTTCTAGTTATCTGCCATCTTTTCTTTGCCTTTGTTGTTATCCCAGAGCCAAATAGCGGCATCTGGAAAGAGAACAGAAGACCCCAGAGCTAGTCAGTCTGCAGCCTCTTAGCTGGACCCTTCTCTGTTTCTAATATGACATAGAGGACCTCAGCTGTTATGGGGCTGGGACCTGGTCCCAGTTAACAGATGACAATGGGACCTTGCCTTACACATTTTACCATACTGCTCCTGAATCCTGGTGTCCCTCAGATTTTCCAATGGGCAATGAGTAAAGTAATTTTAAAAATAATAGTATATGAGCATAAAGGTAACCTTGCCCCTTAAGACAAGAGGAAAAATAATTTATGTTTTCTACCAAAATTAAGGTATCCCCTCAACTCTTTAAATTAAAATAGCATATCTACAGGGGCTGGAATTTTCAACTCAGGGCATGTTTTCATATTTTTTTGGCCTGTGGTACCTTTATCTTTTCAGTCGTTTCTCTCTCTATGTTGGCAGTCTGTCTCCTCTACAATTTGTCTTTGAGATGACATAATGGCACTGTATAGATGTTATATTTTTAAATATAACATGAGTGTTTTATTTCCTTATTTTACAGAATAAAGCAATTATTGCTCGTATTACAAACTTGTCAGATACAGTAGTTCATCTGGAGTCATTTATTGGTTCTGAGAGAGAAGCCAACCCATTATATAAGGATTATCATGGTAAGCAGCGCCTTTACAATGAGAACAGCATGTCTGGTTGCTTCTAGGGTACCTGGAAGCTCTTGTCCAGTCATAATATTTACTGTCAAGTAGCATGTATTTTATTTTATAATATATCTGTTAAATTCTTTTCATTCCTGGCCAGTCTTTCATGGCAGCTTGTCACCAAAGTGCATTAACACTGCAGACTATAGTAACTCTTGAAAAGAGTCAAACCCAAGTACTAAGGCATGGCTCAGTCACATGTACATTTTGTTGTCCCAGTCGCCTAAAGTTGCCATGGAATAAGTCATGCTTATTAGCCATGTTTGAAATAAATATATTACTTTTAATAATAACAGCTTCATATAAAGGCTTACACTTCACAAAGCTTAGCTGTATGGTAAATTAAAAATAAAATTCATACTGTGTTATGTTTTAAAAGTCTTTGTCAATCACATTTTCAGGAAGTGAGCATCATGATTATATTTGGACTTTTTTCTGTCTTCTCATTTTGTTGGTAATTTGAGTTATGCACAAATTTAAAAATATCACTCCCTAGTATAAACACAGGTCAATTAATCAGACTTTTTAGCTTATCATTTTTGAACCTTTTAATAGTATTTTAGTCATTTGGTTAATTTGGGGATTTTTTAATAAAAGTTCTCACATAGAACTATTGCAATAGAAAAGGTTAGTAATTATGCATATTTTAGATCTAAACTGAACATAGAGTGTGATGAATAATAGATTTTTACTTATTTACTTATTCAGTGTAAATATTAATGATTGCTGTTATTATTGTGGAACTACTTTACTTACATAGAAACCTCTAGTCTGAATACTGAATAGCTTATTTGAAGCCTGTTACAAGATTGTATAAGATTGTGATTGTAGGACTGTGGCAATTTCTAGAGTCTACCAAAAAGAAAAAATTATAAGACATTTTACATGATAATTGTCACTGCTTTGAGAGTCAGCATACAACCTTTAAAAAACAAAATAGCACAATCTAACAATTGAGTATTATTCAAAAGCCTATAAAATAAAGCTGTGAACAAAAAGCTACATAAAATAATGTGCCTCATGATCATTCACTTGCTTAAGTGCGTACATGGTATAGCCCCAGGTTGACCCTATATATCATTTTTTTAATGTATTATTGTCATTATGATAGAGAGAGAGCTATTAAGAGTGAACTATTTTATTTTTTAATGAGCTATAATTGGCATATAACATTGTATTAGCTTTAGGTGTACAGCATAATTATTTGATATGTGATATAGTGAGAAATGGTAACCACTGTAAGTTTACTTAACATTCATCACCAAACAGAGTTACAGATTTTTTTTTTCTTGTCATGAGAACTTTTAAGATCTCTCTTAGCAACTTTCAAATAAACAGCACAGTATTATTACATATTGTCACCATGCTGTACATTATATCCCCAAAACTTATAACTGGAGAAACTGTTTCTTTAATTTTTTTCCTATTTCTATCTTCTTTTAAAACAATTCAAGTATTACCTTAAGAAATTACATATGAGTATCAGTTGTAGGCATTATGACATTGTAAATTTAGTAAAATTATATTTCACATTCAAAAAATTTTAATTTGATTAAAACATTTCAAGGGTTGAAAGGCTGTGATTTCTTGGTGCTGAATTGATAAATTATCCCTCACAAATTAATGGGTGATTCTGATGACCAATAAAATTTCTATTACTAAGAAAGACTTGATGAATCATTCATTCGTTCTATAAACATTCCTGATTTAATAGTTAGCTAAACAAGCTCATGAAGGGTTAAAATGAAAAATGTGCAAATGAAAGTATGCTGTGCTCATTTCTAATATATTCCACTAAATAGTTCTGCATGACATATTTTTAATTTGTATCTAAAAGCTGTCTTAATAACACCTATTACATTCTTTTAAGTTAAAAAAAATAAGTCAGATATTTCAGATATTTTTGAAGGGCCGTTTCTAAAATTAAGTACCTGGAGGTTTACCCTTTTAAGCCAAAATGAATATATATATATGTTGCTAAGCATCCAAGCACACACAAAACTATATACTAGAGAAACAGTTCTAGAAGTAAGATGTATCTAATTTCAGCTCTGGATTTGCCTTCTTTCCCTATGTTTAGGGATCAGTGTCTTTGGAAGGTGATTTTTAAATATGAACTGAGTCAGGCAGAGAGATGCACTGAAGAGTCTTCATGTCTTCTTCTGTGGCAAGTGACCCCTAGTTTAGTCAGAAACTGCATTAAGCTGCACAAAAGCCATCCAGTGCCCTTGTCAGAAAAAATTAGCAAGTGTTTCTACTGACAAGAGGCCAAAGCTCACAGTTTACCTAGCACTGTTACAAAGCTTACAGCAGCTACATAAAGGTCTAACATGCCACAGAAATGAGTGCCTTGGGATGGCCTAGGGGTTAACGTTTGATCCTAGAGTGTGCTCTAAAATGTAGTTTTCTTCAATGGTTTGTTCAAGTCATTAATAAGGTACAAAATGAAATACTTTTCATTAGTGCTTCACTGGTTATCCGTAACCCATAAGCCTTGTTTTGCTGGCTGCTTACTGGTGCATTTAATAAAATAAAGATCACTCAGTGGTGCCGTGGGCAGCATGCAAGGTGATAGCCATATTTGCTTACTGTAAATACAAGAGAAAATCACACACAAACCGGCTGTAGTTTTGACAAGTATTAAGATCCCTCTTTACATCTGTACTTCTGTACCGAAGTGCAATTAGTTTTCCTCGCACAAGGATTTCTGTTTATCTTATTCTGCTTGATTACTTGAGTATAATCACACCATTTGCTTCATTGCTCCTGGTAGTAAGCTCCAGTTTTAAAGGGGAGGATGCTTGTGTGTAAATTTACAGGATTCTGTTCCAAGACTCTTTAATTTATGCATCCAGTGACAGCGTTTTTAATTTTTTCCTTTTAATTTTCTTTCCACAAGGTTTGATTCATATACGGCAGATTCCTCGGCTTAATAATTTGATTTGTGATGTATCAGACGTCAAAGACTTAGCTTTTAAATTAAAAAGGAAGCTATTCACCATTGAGGTAAGAGAGAATTTTTATATTTTACTTCAATCTTGAGGTAAATAGTATCTCTTTATATATATATATACATATATATATATGTATATGTATACATATATATGTATTTTACTTTATTGAAATCCTTAGATCTTTCATGTTAAATATTTTTACGTTCTTTTGGTGTAATGAAATAATTGTTTTAGACTATCCTATTTTTTTCTTTTAATGGCATACTATTAGAGTATAGCAAAAATGATTTTATTTTAAATGTCTGTTAAAAGTAAACTCCAAACTTACATAATGAGTATGACTTGCATATCTCCAAGGCTTTCCAAGGCATATTTAATTACATGTTAATGAGCTGTGCTTATTTGTGTGTGGAATGTCAAGTCTACCCACAACTGTGTATGACTAAGACAAGAGCATCCTTATCTACATTCAAAAGCAGGTTTTTTTCACTAGTAGTGAAATCACCTTTCTGCTTTCTGTGCTGAATAAAACAAAGTACTATTATTTACATCAGTGTCTTTAAGTAAATTTTCTACACAACTTAAACTTTTTTTGTGACCTTTGCGCAAGCAATAGTGACAGAAAGTAGTAGTACAAAAGATTTATTTCAACTTAATCTTGCTAAAGAGCAAATGAACATAGCACTATTAAGCAATTAGGGTTGATGTATTTATTAACGAAATAAATGCTCGGAGAGAGATGGCTTTTGGGTGATGTGATAGTTATCAGTATAGTCAGTGCAATTTTTTTTAACAAAGACATAAAACAGCCAAGCAGCCTTGACAAACCATTTTGTTTAATCTCTTTTCAAATGAAAAGCTCTTAAGCAGGCCACTTGTCTTAACTGCTTGAAACCATAAAAAGAGAGAATTGCCACCAATAAATTAGCATATTTTTAACTTCATCACCAAATGATGGTCAATGTGGCTTGGCACAGCTTTGGTGTTTGGGACTTCACCCTTAAGTGACCACTTTGGCCCTTCTTTGACCCTCTGCCCTCTTTAGCTGGCCACTTGATAAGGTAACTTAATGGTTCTCTCTCTCTTTCTCTTTCCCTTCACATTTGCAAGAAACACTAACCTATAAATCATTGTAAGGGCCCTATCCAGTGACAAATTAACGTGCCCTCCTCCTAATTAATGGTCATCAATGTCCTTAATTATCTAATCCTATTGAGAGCAGTTAATAGTTAATCAGGCAGCCAGTTCTTCAAGCAGGTCATCTCTGCAGGAGTGTTAGAAGTTTCTCATCTAGGGATGCTCCCTTCAAAAGCCACTTAAAGCCAAAGGAATGAGAGTGTAGAAATACTGAGTCTTGAGCTAATTTGCTTTAGTTCTCAAGAGAAAGCATTGAAATGGTACCCAACACTGTAATTGTTCAAACACTTTCAGTTTTTCTGACAGAATATTGAGAAATTTACCATAATATATATAGTTATAAATGTAAATGTAAAGTTATAGTTGTAGTGTCACAAGGAAAGTATACCTCATTATTTTCTATTATATTTTTAATAAAAGATGTAAGTTTTTCTTCTCCATGTAGCACATTTCTCCTAAAATGAATATTCTGATATCCAAGTCTAAGGTGTCATATCTATCACCATACGAACTAAGCAAGGAGATTGCCTAGTGAAAAAAATATTGCACCCAGGGAAGAAGTCTCTCAGTAGTGTGAATTATGTTTACACATTCTCATTCTCTCTCTCTCGCTGTCTCTCTCTCTCTCTCTCTCTCTCTCTCTCTCTCTCTCTCTCAAACACACACACACACACACACACACACACACTGAGTCTTATTTTGGGGGTAAGGGGGGAGAATAAAGGACTTACACATGTCAAGTGGGACCTCTCCTTTGAATAACTTTAGGTTCTAATAGTGACTATATTTTACCATTGGAGCTGACGAAAGATCTTTTATTAACCACATAGGTTTCTGTTCCATTTCCTCCCTTCTCTTCCCACTGTTCTAAACTAAAGGAACCATTATCTTTGGTCACCCTGGGGTTTGGAAGCACTATTTGCAAACAAAAGACAAATAGATGGTTAGGTTTTTCTTTAAGTTAATATTAAATACAGTCTATCAAATCCTTTACTTTTTTGGCTTATAACTTATCAGTAAGTTTCTATTTATTTAGAAATATAGGTAAAACATTCTAAATAATTTATACCATAAAATTCAACTTGGTGATTAAAAAAATATAAATTAAAGACTCAAACAAACCTAATAGAAGTACATGTAGGTATAATTATAACAGGATAAAAATAGAAGTACATGTAGGTATAATTATAACAGGATAAAAATAATGTGATTCACATAAGATTAAATGCTAAATATAGCATTGTACATTATAAAATGCATGTCCAAACAGCAAGTCTTTGGTGACATATTACAAGAACTGGAAACAAGACAATTTCTTTATTAAGGGAAATATTATCTACCAAGTGGCAATGTTTTAATATGTACAACAAATAATTTTTGAAACTGCTCTGATATTAAAAAAATACAATATATGCTGTACTAGTCTGTAAAGTCTGAGTCTATGCTATGCCAGGCATTGAATCTGTGTCTTTCAGAAGGGAAAGGTAGTTTAGCAGATAAAGCAGAAAGAACTTTTCTGATTCTATACAAGTAGATTTGTTACATGCTGAAATTTCCTGTCAGCCACATGGTAACAAAAGGTAGCATGGGTGGGAACAAGGGCCAAAAGAAATAAGCAAACACCCTCATCTCTATTTTTCTGGTAACTTTTCCTTGGTAACTGCCCTTTTTATGTATGAAAACTGAATATATTTTTCACTAATAGCCACCAAAGGTCTCTAACAAGTAGAGCAACTTTAACCAGTCGTCTCTAATTTCTTTGAGTGATTCGGAGAAGACAAAAGAGTATTTCTTCCTTCTTGGGGTGTGTATTGGTATTGTCCAGATGCAAATGGAAACATTTATATAATCACAGTAAATTTGTACTAATTCTTAGTATTCTACAAATTAGCTCCTCTACAAAATCCATAGCAGAATTATATCTAAAATAATGACATTAAAATCCTGGCATGCATTCTGGATAAGTAAAAGAGAAAATTTAAAATTGATTCAATATGGCTTCAAGTTAAAAGAAGTAGCTTTCCAATTCTTTGCAAATTGATAATCCTTGTAAACTGTACATGGTAACTCTCTAGCCTATTTGATTATTCATGATATACTACCTATTCCTTCACCTTACCATCTAACCTCCATTCGATCATAGTAGCCACTCATTAAGCCTTTATTGTGCACCAGGCATTATACTGGTTTGTTTATTGTTTCTATATAATGATTAAATGTTTTATAACAAAGATAACTAATTGTGATAATAAACTAAGATATGATAATAATATACAGAAACTATGTCTTTCTCATCTTTTTATCTATCCCAGAACTAAGAACAGTCATACACTTAGTAAGTTAAAAATCTTTGCTGAAATATATGTAATAGAGATAAATTATGCAGTTTTTAAAATAGTCCAAATAATAGTTATAAGTATTGTATAATCTCCACTGGTCAAGTGATCTATTCACAGTGAATTTCTGAAAGATGTATACCTTGGGCACGTAGCTTCATTTCCAAGCTGAAATAACTACTTAGACTTGCATTTTCTTTTTCAATTTCTGTACTTTTTGCTTCTCTAATGTTGAGATTATAATTAACCAGCTTTTTTTTTTTTTTAAAGATTTTATTGGGGGAAGGGGAACAGGACTTTATTGGGGAACAGTGTATACTTCCAGGACTTTGTTTCCAAGTCAAGTTGTTGTCCTTTCAATCTTAGTTGTGGAGGGGCAGTGCCATTCAGCTTCAAGTTGTTGTCCTTTCAGTCTTAGTTGTGGAGGGTGCAGCTCAGCTCCAGGTCCAGTTGCCGTTGATAGTTGCAGTGGGCACAGCCCACCATCCCTTGCCGGAGTCATACCAGCAACCTTGTGGTTGAGAGGACGCACTCCAACCAACTGAGCCATCTGGCAGCTCAGCGGCAGCTCAGCTCAAGGTGCCGAGTTCAATTTAGTTGCAGGGGGCGCTGCCCACCATCCCTTGTGGGAGTCAAGGAATTGAACTGGCAACCTTGTGGTTGAGAGCCCACTGGCCCATGTGGGAATCTAACCGGCAGCCTTCGGAGTTAGGAGCATGGAGCTCTAACCGCCTGAGCCACCGGGCGGGCCCCCAGCCTTTTCTTTATATTAGTAATTGTGATGTAATTATAATGCATACTAAACAAGATTTGGTAGGACTTGAAATATCACTGCATTTAATTGAATGACATCATAAGAGCAGCATTTAACTTGAATTTAATATTATTTTGCTATTTTAATTTTGTATTGTTCAGCTTGATCATATTTTAATGCATTCTAGTAATCAAATTTTCTAATATAAATGATAATAGCATATTATTACATTAGTTACAACCTCTGTTAAGATTAAAGCAGGGTTTCTGCTTTAGTAATGGGACTGTTTTCCAGATCTAGGATTCAGTGTTTCTACATTCAAGTCAGAAAGTAGTTACTGGATTACACTGAAATATACAAAAGACATACACCATTCACTACAGATTTTCAATATAAGGATAAATAATACTTATGTAGGCTTTAAATGGTCCAAAAATAGTCATTGTAAGTAGTGTATCTATGCGGGTCTTCTATACTAAATAAATATTGAGAGTTCAGAAAATCAAAGTAAATCAAGTTTACTTAAGGTTATCTTGTCATACTTTGCCCATTATTCAGAATATAGGACCTTGGTAACTCTCTAATCACCAAAAACTTTTTCTCAGAGAATAATAGATCAACTAGTATTTATTAAGTAACTATTATTTTTGACCCACTTACTTAGTAGATTCATCCTTAAGTAGTGCGACCAGAATAGTATATGCCATTAGTATAAATTAGCTTTATAATAATACTGTAATATACTTGATATGATACAGTAGAAGTATTTGAAATTTTTACATGTTGGAAAAGCATAAACTCTTAAAAATTACAAGGGTGTTAGTCACTGATGGTGTGGGACCATCTAGAGTGTTGCGTAATATTTTTGATGCTAGGTTTCTTTACTTCCCTACATTTTTTGTCAACAGCATTTCCAGTTTTAAATGGGATGTAGAAAGGTGACTATATGTTTGCTATCTCTAGAGGTATAGAGGAGGGATAGTTAACTTACTGTTAATTCACAATTATGTCACTAAAATAAAATAATGGACACATGAATGTCTTGCTCAGGATCATTAAGTTGTAACATCATGGACCATATAGCCCAATATACCTTTTCCAGTAATGGTGCCCTCCACAAATATTGGTTGGTGTTTCAATACCCAGATATGCTGTAATAGCAAAAGAAAATCAAAGTAGAACATAGTCATCTATATATCGATGAAATCATAGGTCAAAAGTAAACCTAAATTAATATTCTTCAACATTGGAAATGTCATTTTCTATGTGTTTATATTTAATGTATTCATTATATTACCATCCCCATATTTATACTTTAATTCTGAAGTGTTATAGACCTACAGTAATGTCATATAGGTTGCACAGAATCTCCAGAAGTTGGTTTAATACTATGCTCTATAATGTTTCACATGTCATAGTGAGCTTGTCAAAAGTGCATACCACCTTAAGGGAACACAGTTTTGAGACTGTCTAATCCTATTTCTTCCCACTTTGGAATCTTAATTGGAAGAGATAAGGGGGAAAAAACATCATTTAACTAAATTATTGTCTTGAATCTGTAGCAAAAGGTATAATCCGAAATTGGGCCAATTAGTGAACCCCATAGTTAGCTATGCTGCAGCGAACAATTTGATTAGATCTGACACCATCCTAGTTCCCACTGTTGTTTTGCCAGGTATGATGGTCAGACTTCAAAGAGCTTGAGGCATCAGCAGGGCAAGGTTTGGAAGCCAGCTTAGGTCCGGTTGTTAATCTCTGCTAAAACCACAGCAGCTCTCATACAAAACAAGCTTACACGGCACAATCATGCGGTATTAAAGTTAGGGTCGAGTCATGCCAATTTGCCTTTGATTTTTTGATGATTGACCAAAGATGGCTACATGACTAGACATATGCTAAAAGCACACTGATTAGATAAGTTCCCAAAATATTTGAAGTACTTTTTCAACTTCCTATATAAATGTTGTGAAAGCTTATTCCCCTTGATCAAACTTCCAAAGTAATAATACTGTATCAGGGGACAAATGAGTGGCTTGCTGGAAGCCTGAATCCCAAACTTTTCACTTACCACTTCATAAAAATTTGTCTTTACATTAATAATTCCTAAAGGAGAATGTAAAAGGAAATTGTTTCTAAGTGGTAAGCTTTTTAAAAATCTATTAAGCGCGTTGAAAGAAAAAAAAACATTTTTCCCTGAGTTATTTATGTTCACGGACAATTTTTCTGAAATTTCTTTATAATTATTTTCCACTTAAATGTTGAGTTAAGTGCCATTCCAGGATGTGATTGCATAAGTGTTCTTTTCTCTGCATTCTGATTTGTTGGAATATTGCAGTAATAGTGACATGTTTCCATTCTGAGAAAAGCCTACGGCTGCTGTGGTATTATTCCGAATGATTGAAGCTGCCATCTTGCTGACTTTCCCTTAGGCAGCCTAAGGCCTGTTTGCTTTTGTGTTCATTTCACATGCTTCCTGTGAATTTGGCTGGCAGAACATCATTGCTTCATTTGGCAAGGAAAAGTAAATTCATGATTGGTTGTTATATACCTTAAAGTTTCTGTATGGTCACCAACACCTAAGATAATTAAACTTATCATTCGTCACCTCAAATGAATCCTATTTCTTTGAGAAATATTTTTAAATATGACATTTTGGCTGTGAATAGTTTTTATATAAAAGTGGTCATTTTATAAATTGAACTTAGTGTCTAATATTTCACATCACACTAATTTGTATACTACATTTTACTTGGGAAATTTAAGGAAAGCGTATATTTGGATAGCGAGATGGTTGCACATAGCAAAGGTCAAATATTTAGAATCTTTCAAAATAATCTTCAGTCTATGAGTCACTCCTAAAGATCGTGTGATACCTGTAATGCAGTAATCTCACCTTTGAGACCAGGATGATACAGATTCATCGTCATCTAAGAATACAAAGAGAAAAAGGTCTCTTCTCCTTCTAAAATTTTGCAGATACAAACATTTCTGTATGTACTATGGTGTATGTAGCTCCAGGAAAATTATAATAGTGAAAACATTTTTTTAAAGCCTTTGTAGACTGCTATAGCAAAATTCGTCCAGTTTGCATGATACTCCCTGAAACTTCCTTCCACATGTATTATTTATGGTACTTACGGAAGATAGAAAAAAGAAAACAAAAAATGCTGACAAATCTTGGCCATCTCATTTCATTAGCTAGAAGGTGAGACCCTGTATTATACTAATATATTCTCCAAGGTGCCCGAAAGAGGAATAAATATAATATAGAGCTTAGTAAATATGGCATCCATACTTGTGATATGTAATATATATGTGATTGATATGGGTAGTTTGGGGGATACTTTTGTACCTAAAACATCCATACTTCTTCCTCAAATGTCTTTGCACAGCAGATATCCAGAATGTTCATCCTGTGATCCTTTCAGGCTTTTTCTTGTCACTAGATTGTAGGTTAAATATCTCAATTTCGTTCTTAGAGACATCTTCCCTGACTAGCCCATCTGAAGTATTCACTCTGTTACCTGCTATCATGTACTCAATTTTAATTCTCAGTGTAACACATATGTATTACTACAGTTGTTTATCAGTTACCTTGTTTGTTTATTTTCCCAGCTTCACTCATCCTTACCTGTTGTAGCCTTCAGAGAGTAGAAACATAATCTGTCTTGTTTGCGGCTAAATCCTGAGCACATATAGTAGGTCTTCCATAAATATTTGTTAAGTTATATTAAAATACTATATTTAAAGTAACTCATGTCTAACATAAGGGTATTTATATATTGGGTATCTCATTTGTTCTAGGCATCATGTTGGATGCTCTCACATACATTGTCATATTGAATTCTTATTTGATCCTCACAGAAACCCTTGCCATAGCCGTTATTACACACATTTTAATGTAAGGAAATATAAGAGTTATAAGTTATATACCCTTCCCAGAGTCATAGAACTGTGGTTAGAGCCAGGTTTAAATGCAGATCTGACTCTATGTGCAGAATTACACTGGAAAGTTAACATGTTCAAGAGTTCTGTTAATCATTAGGAAAAAATAAGTTTTTCGACTATTTAACAGGGATCTGGGACTATTGCAAGTACTTTATAACCATTACCTCATAGATCTCATAACTACCATATACCATTTTTATTTACACTTTACGAAGGAGGAAACTTGAGGTTCAGAGAGATCAACTAACCCAAAGTCAGATTTACTGACAGAAATGATACTTAAATTCAAGTCTATTTTATTCCAAAACCTGTACTCTAACCACTAACTACTCGCCACACCCCAAGATGCACTGCCATCTCATCTCCACTACACAAGCCAGAAGGCCTCTGCCTGATGGATAAAAAAATAAACCTCAAAAAATATGTGTGTATATATATATATGTATACAGACATATATACGTGTGTATATATATATATGTATATATGTATGCATATACATATATACACATACTTATATATAATCATTTAACATTCAAGTTAAAAAGTCCTCTGTTCCTAGCAAGCATTTCTACACTATTTTTATAAAATACATTATAAAATTCAAATTGGATTAATCATAGCTTCTCTCTTATGTAACATTTTGCTGTTTTATTTATATGTGTGCATATATGTGTATATATATATATGTATATATACATATATACGTGTATATATATATACACACACACACATATATATGAATATGTTAGGGTGGAAAGATTGTTCATTCCTTATATTTTTACTTATTTTTAGTATGTGATAGATATTTTTAAATAAAAAAAATTAATTTGCAAAAAATATAAAACCATTCCCTGAAACACTATCCACTTCTGTGGGATTTCTAGAGCTTGGCTATATAAGGCAGGGAAAGTATTCTATACAAAGAAATGTAGTTTCCTTGTTCCAATCATTATTTTGATATGGTTCAAAAGTATCCCAAATTTAATTATACTGTATTATTATTGTATTCATATAAGTTCTACATTCAGGTACTTCTGTAAATATTTACTCATAGATAGTTACTATGTTTCTCTATTATATTTTTCTAAATTATTTTACATATATCATCTTTGGAGCATCAAAAATTATCTTGTGAGCTAATTAAGGTGTATAAGAGTCTACCAAATTCACAACTTATAAGAGTCTACCAAATTCAATTTTTTAAATTTCTAATTTTGCCTCCCCTTTTATATAATAACTAGTTCTAATTAAGGTTTGATCCATTCATATTAAAACCTGTTTTTTTTCCTGTTGCAAATGTTTTATTTATTGGAAGTTCTTTGAATACTGTCTGTAAGCAAAATTAAGCAGTAAATCTTATGGTTGCAAAATGTTTCCCTCTTTTATTGATTGATATTGCTAAAAAAGTTTTTGACAGTTTAGTAATAAGAAGAAATTCTGTTCCTCATTAAGAAAACATGAGACTAAATATAAACTGTTAGTTTTTAAAAGGTAAGATTTGGGGATTCTAATAAATAATTACGAGAAACGGGGATATAATGGAAATACCTTTATCCATAAAACTAGTAAAGCAGTTCTCTTATTTAAGCAGAAGTTAAACTTTTGTCTAAATTATTACTGTCATAACTCCATGCCATAGAGGACATTTCATAGAGTAGCCAGTTCAGGTTCTTTGTATCTGGTATAGTGAAGTTCACTGAACTGTTTTGTCAGGTGCTGTCAAGTCAGCCCACCATTGTTGTAAAGAATCAAACTAAATCATTTTGACATGAGCCTTTCAGAAATAAAATACCCAATATGAATGGTTTAATGAAATTGAATATTTGGTTTCAGTATTTTGTAAGACTGTCTAAATATATTGCACTCATTCAGAAATTTCTGAGTTAATCAGTTGAAATATCTCACCGTATATATATATGAGTACTTCACTGAAAATTCATTTTAAATATCATTACTTACTATAAATAACATGTAGAATGTATTTGGGTATTTGAGTATGTTTTGTTAGGTATATGGTTCTTCACTAAACATTTCAAAGTAGTAGAAACTCCAACTATATAGTTATTTTGTAAAAAGAGAGAAGTGTCCTTTACTAAAATTAAATATTTCTGTTATGAAATGAACTAGTATCAAGTTTAAAATATTTTTGTTTCCAAAGACTATTATTAAAAACAAAATTGTATTTGATTAGACTTTAAAAACTTAATGAACTTTTATGCATGTTCTAAATATTTAATTCTTGTATGATTGGAAAAACAGTTTATCTTTCTGACCAATAGTTATTTAAAAGGTATTATTATTACAGTACACTTAGTTGAATGCCACAAACTTTATTTACATATTTTGATATGGGGGGATTGATAGTTCTGCTCAATAACCTAAGAAATATTTTCCCAACTTATACTGTAGTTATGGTATAGCACTGAAAAACCTTGTAACAAAAAGTCTCTTGTGCAATTAAAGGTCACTTTGTACATATTGTAATAGGCTGTTCATTTACAAGATCTTTGTTAAGGGTCAGTGCAATAGCATGAAATGGATTGCCTTTGTTGAGCCTGTAAATAAATGGGTCAACTCCTCTTGTATTCAACAGGCAAAGAGAAAAGCTAACATAATACTGGTTTATTGATATTTTTACAAATTGGTAAAATGTTGAGCAAAACCCATTGTTAAATTGTTTTTGTCAAGCATATAGCACTGGTGCTATATGCTTGACATAAATAATTGTAGAAAATTATTAGACTATGTAACTGCAATTTCTAAGGAAAATTGTTTACACACACATATTTGTTTGTTTAAATATATGGTCACATGCAGCTACAGAATAACACTGAGAAGTGATAGTGTTCAGATGTCCTTTATCATGAACTAGCATGTTTCAAAATGGCTGAGATGTATATACTCCATTTTTTCTGTATTGAAGTTCAAAACTTGTCAGGGATAGCTATGAAAATGGAATCAAACTAGATAGTAACTTATTTTAATTATCTTTCATAGCCTTTCCAATGCTCTTAGGGGAAAAATAATGGTGGTACAGAAAAGTATTAGTAATGAATTCAGTCACTTGATTTTTCAATAAATTAAGACTTAAGGATAAAAATAAAACTCGTAATGAAAAGTAAATATTTTCTACCTTATAATTTTAATACACTCAGATTTTACATGTTATATATATTTGTGAGGCATAAGTCATTTTATATTCTCAAAATAAAATCAAATTAGTAGAAACATATTAATGAAATAAATTTATCCAGCACTTTCTAGATTCTTCTCCCCAAATTTGGCCATTCAAACACAACTACAGACCTCTAATATTCTGTTTAGTTGCTAAGTACTATCAAAAATGAAAAAAATTTGAATTGTAGTCAATTCCAATCCAAACTTTCTTGGTCAAACAAAAACAATTTAACAATGGGTTTAAATCAAGAATCAAATAAATAATGATATATCACCTTTTAAAAACCCATAGAATTGATTGGTTTATAAAAATACTAAGACCAATCATTAAGGCCAATCATGAGGTAAGTAGCCAAGAAAAACCCTGATCCAAATAATTTCTGCTTGTTATTTAGCTCTTGACTATCCACTCTGCACTGTTTTGTTTGTTTTTGCTGCCATCCTTAGCATGGTAAAAACATCATGCTTAAGGCTCTTTTATAAAGTATCGAAATGAACCTTTGGAAAAATGTGGTTCATTTAGGGGCATAAATGTTTTATGTTTTATGTCCGTTTTACTCCGCACTGTATCCCATTTCCCACTCCAGTGCCTGATCAGGTAAGTGCTCAAAAAATATTGAATGAATGAACGAATGAACGTCCTCTTGTCAGTGCTCAAAACATTAGAGAGCATGACCATAAAAATCTTACTATTTCAGACTATACAGAATAGTCTGATAATGGTAATACACTTTCCATAAATAGTTAATATACTTCCAAGGTTTTGCATAAGTAGGTAATCTTCAAACAATATTGGCTAATAATAAAATGATTCATTATTGCCGAAATAAAGTCAAACTGTACTCCTCAAAAATACCAGACAGGAAATGAGGAAAGGTATAATTTTTAGCTAACAAAATGTGATTAGTATTCTATTTGAATCATGGTTTCCCTTCTCTCATTTTATTGCCAGTTGAAAATTATTTCAAATGTTTCATCTTAAAAGATTTTATAATAGGTTTTCCAAATTTGTAGAAGTCCCCCAAAGCTAACAGGAACCAATCCTGATTCCTGGGTTTAAAGTATATACACTTTTCCTTTGACCCAGTAATTGCCTGTTGATATATCTGGTCTTCTCTGGCCAGTGGAGCTGATTTTATTGCCTATATGTTTTCCTGGCTTTTAACAGGCAAATATACAAGATGCGTGAAACTTATGGGTTAGTGATGAAATAATTATGTACAATGAAATTTGAATACAATATTTTGAATACAGTTCAGATTTAAATGCACATTAGCAGGAAAGCAAACAATATCACTTCCATAATAACAGAATCTAGAACTGTCATCATTGAAGGATCATCCCGTTGACCTCTCTGTGCACGTGTAGCTGATGAGTCCCAATCAAGTTCTTTAGTTTGGCTTTTTAAGACTTTCCTCCTGGGAGACCATTCTAGTCCAGATAGAAATTTAAGGACAATTACATTTGGAAGAAAAGTTTTACAGTGCATAATTTATAACTGAATTTCATTCTTTTATATCCCGTTGACTTAATGTGTAATTCAGTCAAGAAACAGAAAGAGTACATGTCAAGATATTTTGCAAATGTGATGTACTCTTTGTGGTGCCATATGGGCCATTTCTTTGTTTTAGCGTACAATTACTATAACATTCCCATCAATTTATTGAAAAGGTTCTTATGCTTTGATTTTTGTAAATTAACTAAGTAAAAGACAATATTAAATCAACTATACCCCTGCTTTAAAGCATGAGGTTATTAGCTAACTATGGCCTGTGGGCCAGATCCAGCCCCACTATTTTTTTTTAAATAAACTTTTTTGGCACCCACCCAGGTGTGTTCATTTACATATTATCTATGGCTGCTTTTATCTCTAAATTGAGATCTTATGGCATGCAAGGTCAAAAATATCTACTATCTGGTCATTTACAGAGAAAGTTTTCTGTAAAGAACTACTTTAAAAGGCTGTATACTTTAAAGAAGAATCACTGAGAGAATTGTCAATTAGAGGATATGATTTGTAGTCTTAAAATTCAGCTTAATTTGAGTAATAATGAATTCACACAACCATTTTATGTATAGTTTGCACTTTTAGAATTAATGCAGGTGTGTCTCTGAGAAAATACCTGGATTCTTAAAAGGTTAAAATCAGAAAGGGGCTTCAAGTGCTTCAAAGCCAGCTTCTTATTGTATGCACTTACTTTTCCATCCAGCCTCTCTGTCATCATGTGGAACCCACTTTCTTAGGGGTACCCCATTTCAATCTCTACTAACTGCAGGTGCTAGAAAATTATTTCAGATGTTTAAAGCAACTTCCTACCTATTAGTACTGATTCTGCTTTCTGAAGCCACACACAAATTGTTGTTTTCTATATAATATCACTGGTTTCATAATAAATACCTGATATATGAGGAACAGTTATCATTTATGTGTATATATAGTCTTGGTTTTCTTAGATTTATATTTCTTTTATAAAACACTATAAATTAAATTAACCATTTAATGGTATTTATTGTACATTTAACTTAGACTCTTAAGCATGAAGCTCATAAAATTTTTACAACATCCTTTAAAGGAATCGTTTTTCTTTTTTTTATAAAATAAAGTATGAATTAGAAATATTAAAGTAATAGTCTTGAATTCTGAAGTAAGAAGACTGAATTACAGGTTTGTACATCTATATATCAAAATTAAGTATTTTTCTTTGTAGCATGTTTGAACTCACAAATGAGCTTCAGATGTTTAAAAGTAATAAAATCACATTAAATGTGATTTTTCAAGTTTATTATTATAATCTAATTAAGATTATTTTACACACCGTAAATTAATCAAAATCTAGCATTAAACTTTTGATGACTACAAAATAAGAGTCATAAGAATGTATTTCTAGCAAATATTGATTTTTGCAGAATTATACAAAAAATATCTATTTATTATGCATACTACCCAGTGTATGTAATTAATAGTCAAATTAAAACAGTAAGTTTAAGTGGACACTATGGATCAAGAAGGCTTGCTAATTTTTTCACTTTATTTTTTAAAAACTAGGAATTCCTTAAGCAAGGAAATGAGATCATATTGAACATTAAAACATGAATATATTATTAAAAGTAAATTGGGGGCTGGTAAGATTATTTTTAAGCCATAAGAGACTTGAGTTGGAATCTTTTGGCATTTTAGTTAGGAAATTTAAACATGTGAGGACAGTTTTACTCAAAATCGCTTTTATTTAAGTTAATGCATATTATTATATTTTAAATAATCATATAAAGATTAGTGTCCTTGCATTTGAAAATTGTTTTAAAATTAGAAAAAACAAAACTCCATTTTAGAGGTGTTTATAATGTAGAATAGAAGATTGCATGAAACCGTACAAAAAGGACTCAACTTAATGTTTTCAGCCTAATAAAAATGTTGTAAAAATACTTGTAAGCTTGAAAATCACACTAGCTATTCTTGTTTCAAATTCTGTTTAATATATTGTTCTGTATGATTTTATAATAAACAGATTACTCCTTGAACAGGAATTAAGAATAAAGCTGCCAGGAAGGGGTTTTGTTGTCACAGTAGTTCCCGCCTCATGTTTTGTAAGAGATTTCATGGTCCCATTGTAAAGAGTAGATGATTTAAAACGTGTTCCCAAGATAAACTTTCCCATTGTCATTAATGAGGATGGATAATACTGAGTGACAAGTGCATTAGGAATGACACAGAAAGAGCTGTTAGATTTGTCAGAGTATATCACTTCAGGCAGTGACACTTGAGGACATTCTTTTTGTGGATATTTGGGGGGGGAGGCTCTGATTTAAAGACACCAAAGTTTGTGTTTGTTAATAGAATAATATATTTTACATTTTATAAATATATATTTTCCAGTATTTAGAAAATATTTGGAAGGTTATTTAGATTAAGTTCTTCCAACATTTTAATTTTCTTCTCTTATTCTGATTTCTTCCTAAGAAAGTCATCAAACTGTGCAACATTTAAATGTTAAAATATTTAAACAAAACTAATTTTTCTCTTTGAAAAAAGTCGTGATTTTTGGAATATCCAACTGAAGGAAAGATATTTAAAAACACGTAAATTTCTAAGAACTATTTTGCTGTCTTATTCCTAGATATGAGGCGTTTCTTCTGCATCACCTTGAGAATAAATAATTTGAAGTAAGATAATACTTGTAATTTATATTGTCTTTGTAAAAAATATATTACTTTAGAGAAACACATTTTAAATATTAATCAATGACCGATTAATAATGAATGGCTTTTCTGGTATTTAAAGTATTTCCAAACTGTAGTATGCCTCTCAATTTCGATTTTGAACATACAATTGGTCACTTTTTCGCCTTGATTCATCTTTCATGCTGCCAACCAAATTTTGTCTCTGTATACCTTTTTGACACTAATAATAACTGAGTCTGTGTTCATTTGAGTTCAAGATTTCCCAAGTGGCAGTTTGGAGCTAGGATAAACTATCTATCATGATTGCATACCACTAATCTGTCTCAACCCAACCACTCTATGACTGAAATTATATTTGACAGTTCACCTCTTCTTGATGAGCCTGAGGTGAACATAGCTACAGACCATCCCTGGGAGGACATGGCAACTACTCCATATGCTAGGGAGGGTCCTTTTATTTGTGAAACAAGACTTAAACTATGCCTGTAGCAGAAGGGAGATGTTTCCTTTCTCTCTCTCTTTCTCATCTCATCTCATCTCATCTCATTTTCGTTAAGATTACTTTTATACTACAAAACTTTTTTTATCCAAAAATGTTTGATAAACATTTTCTTCCGATATAGGTTAGTTTCCATGTAGTTAAAAACCATAAAGTCATTTTTAAAAAATATTTATGCTTTCTAAAATATTCTTATTTATATACAATTGCCAAATATCAAAGATTTCCTGTTAGTATTTTGACTTTTACCAGAATTTACCAGTTCTGGAAACAGCTCAGTAAATTTTTATATTAAAACAATGTTTCTAAGAAGAGTTTACTTCTCATTTTAACATAAAAATGTTTTCAAAATAAGTTTCAAATTCTTTACTTAAAAATTTTTGAAGTAGATTTGAAGAAAACAATAAATTGAACAGTGTAGAAGATAAGATTTTAATTTTTTTGATAAAGAAATTTAATTGTTATTTCTTATATAAATTTAATGGTCATTTTTACTATTACTATTTAGAGTCTAGAGAAAAATGGCTACCTAAGAAAAGAAACTTATTAACTGCCTTATGTCCATTTTATAAAAATACCTTTCCTTTGACATTAGAAATTATCAAACATTTCAGATGATGGACAAGGAGCTGTTAAAGCGCTTATTATTCATACCCTGGACAAAAAAAATCTGAAGTAATTTTCAAGGATATGTATGGAGGATTTAATAGTAAGGCTACTTTTAACAACCAACATGGAGGACCACGTGAACAGATTTAATTTGGAAAAGGAATGTTGAGGTTATTTAAACAAAGGCATTTGGATATTGAAATGGTTTTTCAAAGAACACATATGTAGAAATTTGTTATAAAATGGAATCTATTTTAGTCTGTCTTGGCTTGTTGAAATGTGATTCCACCTAAAGTTGTTCAGATGGCCTAAAAAGTTTTGCCTGTATACTTCTGTTCATGACAGCAAGCAATTAATAAGTGTACTCCTAATTGTCCTTTACTTTAAAGTTTATTGTTCCCTGGAACGATTCCTTTTAGTAAGGGCAGTATTTTCTATAACCATATGAATCAGTAGTATAATCACTACTGCATTCTGTGCAAAGCTTTTCTAAAGCACCTGTCTAATAACCATCATCTTTATTTTGGAAATTTATATAAACTAATTTCCTAGTCAGTAAATTAGTAAACTGTTTATATAGATTCTTTATACCAAAATAAATTAAATGAAAAAGTCTTACTTATACATTGACTCTAATGGTAGGCAACTTAATTTTGTGCTAAATTTTAACTTTGGCAGTAAAATCTGTGATCCATTTATCTTACTATACCAGTTACTCCTCCCATCTAATTATATGATCTTTAAATGTACTTTTTAATCATATGATGCATCTGCATGTTTTTAAAATAAAATTGCTTCCATTTTTCCCCCACAAGTATATATTTTCTAATCAGAAGAGTTGATATTATATTGCTTTACAGTAAATATTCAAAAATTTTAAAATGGTAATTATTGAATAATTATGATCTGAAAAAGTAATTGCTTCATTTGGAAAGCATAATTTGTTTATTTTAAATTTAGAAAACAACAGATTAAAGTGATGTTTTATATAATATTTTAATAATTAAAAATAATTTTTTATTTTGAGTTTTAATATAGTCTTTTTTCAACACTTATATGCCTAAGCATGGTACACCATGAATCCTATAAAAAATATGACAATAAAATCAAATAAAATGATAATGGCTTTTAGTAAATAAGTTACATAAAATTATCCTGGAAAATACTTTAATACCATAATATAAGGCAAAATTACTGTACTCTTCAGACTATTTTTAATAAAATGATTGGCATGATTCAAGTCACTTATTTGTATCAAAAAGGAATAATTCTTTCCCACTGAAACAAGATCCTCATCTTTGCTTTTGAAATTGGGATGAAATTCCGTGTGTGTGTGTGTTTGTGTGTGTGTGTGTGTGTGTGTGTGTGTGTGTGTGTAAGAGTCCCATAGGAAAAAAATGTAAGAAATTCTATCAGATTTTTAATATCCTGACCTGAATGAAACAGTTTCATATTTCAATATAATATATATACTGGGTCAATTAAAATTTCAAGGACTAGTTATGTGAGAGCAAGATCAACCATAGATTTTTATTAATTCATTCTGTAAATATTTATGGAGGTAATTTTAGGTGAATTTTTAATCTAGTCCGATGTATTTTATTAAAGTGATGTCCTTAAGATCTGGCCTCTGATGGAAGGGAATGGGTTCTTGCCATCTGCAGCGGCATAGATGGACCTGGAGGATATAATGTTGAGTGGAGTATGTCAGGCAGTGAAAGACAGATGCAATGCGATTTTGCTTTTATGTGGAATCTAAACAAAATAAATAAACATACAAAACAGAAACAGACTCATAGATACAGAGAACATTTTGATGATTGCAGATGGGTGGGGGGTTCAGGTGGTGGGTGAAAAGGGGGAAGGGATTAAGAAATACAAATTGGTTGTTACACATTCGTCATGGGGATGTAGGGTATAGCATAAGGATAATAGTCAGCGACATTGTGATAACTATGTATGGTGTCAAATGGGTACTAGATTTATTGGGATGATAGTTGGGAGAGGGGTTGGGAGGAAGGGTGAACAAGGTGAAGGCATTAAGAAGTACAGATTGGTAGTTAAAAAATAATCATGGGTATGTAAAGTAAAGCATAGGAAATATAATCAAAACATGGTGATAACTATGTATAGAGCCAGGTAGGTACTAGACTAGTCAGGGGGATCACTTCTTAAATTATATAAATATCTAACCATATGCTGTACACCTGAAATGAACATAAAATAATATTGAATGTCAGCTGTAACTGAAAAATTAAAAAAGCAGGGGGAAGGTGAAGGGGAACAGGAGTTCCACATTTCCAGGTATAAAACAAGTAAGTCATGGAGATGTAACATACAGCATGGGGAATGTAGTCAATAATATTGTGACAGCGTAGGACGGTGTCAGGTCGTTGCTGGACTTATGGTGATCAGTTCTTTAGGTATATAAATGTTGAATAACTATATGTGTACCCCTGAAACTAATATAATATTGAATGTTAACTATATTTTTATTAAAAATCTTTTTAAAATTAAAAAAAAAAAAAGATCTGTCCTTTGGCTGCCTCTCCGGCCTCATCTCTTGCTGGAACTCCAAGCTGCATCCTGAGTCACATGCAGTCCCTACAAGGACCCATTCTGTTGCTTCCACGTGTTTGGTAAACAGTTCCTGAAAGAACTGTTCTTGTCAGGTCAATCTCATTTTTCCTTTAGTTCTCAGCATCGATGTCACTTCTTCTAAAATACCTTTCCTGATGCTTTAAGACCAGATTAGGTATTCTATCTCTGTACTCCCAGAGTACCTTGTAATTATCTTTATTATAGCACTTACAACATAATTTTAATTCCCTGTTTCCTTTATGTCTCTCTATCGCTTTACCATACCATAAGCTGGTGGCAGAAACTGTGTTCTGTTCTCATTCACTAATGCATACACAACACCTTACACAAAACCAACTGAGCATTTAAAATGTATCCTTGAAATAGAGGGGAGGTGCCAAGTTGATAACATCTTGATAACATTGGATAGTAACATCCCATGGGCTTCCATATTAATTGTTCCTAGTCAATTGACATTTATATCTATTATCACTTGAGTGAAACATGATTAATTATTTTATGATAATTTGAATCATTCTTTAAAATTCAGTTTGGAGGTGTTGTGTCCAGGCCGTCTTCTGCTACCATTCCTTTAGAGGATTTGGAGCCACTCTGCTATTAACGGAAGATGATTTCTCCTTCCAATTCCTACATAATAAGCCTCATTGTTTTCTATGTAGGAGACTCCTCGCTCTCTCTAAGAGTAATAATTTTATGCTGCAGACATCAGAGATGAGGACAAAAATGTCACGTTGTGATTCTGTCGCCATGACACACTCCACAATAATACAAAGTGAAAAATTAAAGCAAGGAGAGCCTTTCACTTTTTCGACAGTGTCAAAAGCCATGTTTCTCAGGTTTTTCCTCTAAGTTGGGCCTTAAAATAACCATTTTTATATAATTTAGAAAGTTATAATTATATCTTCAAATTTTTTCTTCATAACATATTCACCTCAAATCACTCTTTTTCATAAGGTTTTTTTTTCTAACCAAGAAATAGTATAGTTCCCACTTTTTAATTAACTCCTAGCTATGTTCAAGTTGGAGATTTATTGCCTTAATCTGTATGTAATGTGTTTATCACTTAGGAAACATTAAAAAAGAAAGGGTTAGTAATTTTGTATAATGCTATAATTATATCTTTCATCAGGATAATTCTGTAAAAGTAAATAAAGGTAGGGCTAAGATAATACCTAATTTAGGATGCCTTTCAAATGTATAATGCTTATAATTAAAGATTTCAAATAGAAAGTTTGGTTTCCTTACACATCAGCCTAATTTTCAAAATAAAACCATAAAGGTTAGCTGAACATTTTCTTCATTTAAACATTTACACATTGAATCACAACTGTCCACTTAGAAGCTTTATATATTTAAAAAAAAATTGTTAGTGTCTTTACGCTAGAGAATGGAATTTAAAAGATGAATTTTATAGCTCAACTAACGTGCAAGGTTGAGAACAGAAATACTTTAGCCTACTACCATTAGAAAATATTTAAGATTTACAATGGGAATTATGTAATTATTGACTTCATATTACTTAAACCATTGAAAGAAAATATCACACATTATCAGTCATTAAAAGTAAATATGCACTATGCATGATTTCATAAATTTAAAACATTATAAATGATAAGTCACTAAATTGAGATGTAAATAAGATTTTATGTCTTTATAAGCAAGGTATTTTCCCACTTTACTACTTACTTCCAAATGAACTAAAAGACATATAACAAAAACCTAACTTAGCTTATCACCTAATAGGCCTCACAGACACATATTCATACTTAGATGAAGATAATTAAATATTAACTGATGACTATAAATAGTGCATTCTTCAGCTGTAATTTCTGATACAGATAGGAAAACCTAGATAGACACCTCTCTGTGTAGGTTACCCCATGGTCTTCACCAGCCTGTTCAACTGAACCTAGTCTTAAATGATGACAGTGGAGCCAGCATGAGTGTACTCCATAGTCATAACATGATTCAATCAAGTAAAGGGCTTCTCTACTGCAGAAGTTTCTAAGGGACTGTACAGTTGTCAGCATTTTGTTATAATGGCACTTGTTGTAAGTGGTGTTTATTCTGTTAGTATAAAAATTGGCATATAACTCCTCAGATATGATTTTTATTGAGCATAATGTGAATTAGAAACAATACTTCAGTCAAACAGCCATCACATACATAGTTCGTTTACTATACAATCTAATAACATTCTCCCAAATAACTTCTGTATAAACCGATGATGTTGTTACGTTTACGTATGGAAGAGTAAAACCCAGAAATTAGTAAACTGTCATGATATAATGGTAGTTTTCATAAGATCTCATATGTGATATTTTGGATGCATAAATTCTAATCCATTAACATCATAACAAACTCTACTTCTTTGATTGTCAAAACTTTATAGGTATAGATACAAATTATTTAAAAGAGAATACCCGGAAATATATGTTGAAACATGCCAAATATGTTTGGAATTTCTACTATACAATACAATGTGTTAGTATTTACTTCTTGAGTCTTTTGATTATGTATCGAATGAAATGATAATTAGCCCATCGTTACTTTATTTAACAGAACCAGAGAATGATTTCTTAGAGATGCTATTAGACTACAAATTATTATTTAAGATTGCCTGTGACATAAGAGACGTATATATGACCATAAAAGCAAGCCAAAGTATGACCTTTGGAGGTATCCAGTATGGATAAGACCATTAGCAATTCATTAGTCTGTTTACTTCATTAGACAAAGTCCAGTCACTGCTATTGTTTTTTTAATATAAGTGAGCAGTACTACAAGATCTGTGTAGAACCTCTTGAAAATTTTATTTAATAGAATATTATTTAATACACCTTTTAGAACATTTTAACATTGTAAAGCATTTTATTTAATAAAGGATTCACACCAGATCATTGAAGATACATTCTTCACTTACTAAATATAAAAAAAAATTCCCTTTGAGTTGATGTGTTAAATTGCTTGCATGCTCTTGGCATTTTAATAGGAAAACCTTAAGTGTGATGCCACCAGTCACCATCCTGTCTTCAGTTGACACGTTTCCTTTAATAAAAGAAAATGGGGAAACGTATTTTTATCTGATTTGAATAGAAGTCTGTGTTATAAGTATATTTGGGAAGCTGTGCCAAAACACTGGATATGGAAAGTTTATTTATAAACCGGTTACTATGAGTTACCTTTTTAGCTTAACCTACCAACCATTTTTTTTCATTTTGCCAGTTATGCATTTTAGGGTTGGAAATAAATGGAGCTAAAACATTCTCCCTGTACCATTAGGGTCTTCACGTAAGGCCTGTTTGAGAAATGCCAGGGCATGGTTTTTCTCTCAAACCCAAAGACACGAAATTAAACATGATTTATTCAGGATTTATTCTGAAACAATATAATTTTACATTTATAAACTGAATTAACATTCTGTTCATATTACTAAAACAAACTGAGTGTACTTCCTTATATAGTATCAGTAACAATGTCTTCATTAATTCGGGTTTCTAGTAACTAGTTGTTGTTTTTTAAAAAAAAGCACCTGGGATTGTTAAGTATGCTAAGTGCATTTGTACATGATGTGGTAGTAATGAAGCTTTGGAAACTACTGAAGCTAAATGCTCGGTAATTGGTGTAACCCTCTTTTTCCTATTTTGTTGCTAGTCTTACAAACAGTCGTTGTTTATCCCTCTGGTTTCCTTAGCACATAAATTCTTCACAAACAGGGTGAGGGGAGGGGAGGGATGAGATTGTGACAGATTAAACAGATAGAGTTTTGCTCCCAGCAGTCATGAGAAGGTAGTGTGACATAGCAATAAATACACTTAAACTTTTTAAAAGTATATATTAAGCATGTGCACATAGGACATAGCCTTTCAGATTTGCTTCTTTCACTTAGCAGTATGTATGTGTTTCCTCCATGTCTTTTTGTGGCTCGATAGCCATTTCTTTTTATCACTAGATATGTTATTGTACAGATGTACCACAGTTTGGTTTTCCATTCTACCTATTGAAGGATATCTTGGTTGCTTCCAACTTTTAACAGTTATGAATAAAGTTGTTATAAACATTCATGTGCAGGTTTTTATGTAGACATAAGTTTTCAATTTATTTGAAGTATCGAGGAGTACAATTGCTGGATTATATAGTAAGAAAATGTTTAGTTTTGTTAGAAGCTGCCCAACTGCCTTCCAAAGTGGCTGTACCATTTTGTATTCCCACAAGCAATGAACCAGCGTTCCTGTTGATACTCATTCTACCAGTGTTTGGTATTCTCAGTGTTTTGGATTTTAGCCATTTTAATAAGTATGTAGTGGTATCTCATTGTTGTTTTAATGTGCAATACCCTGATGACATATAATGCTGGGCATCTTTTCATATGCTTATTTGCCATCTGTGTGACCTCTTTGGTAAGGTGTCTGTTCAAATCTTTTGCCTATTTTTAATTAGACTGTTTTCTTATTATTAGATTTTAAGAGAGTTTTATATATTTTTGATGCTAGTCTTTTATCAAATCGGTGTTTTGCAAAGATTTTCTCCCAGTCTATGGCTTGTCTTTATTATTTTTTTGTGTTTGTTTTTTATATTAAAATTTATTGGGGTGACAATGGTTAGTAAAGTTACATAGATTTCAGGTGTACAATTCTGTATTACATCATCTATGTCTCACATTGTGTGTTCACCACCCAGAGTCAGTTCTCCTTTCATCACCATATATTTGATCCCGTTTACCCTCATCTACCACCCTCCCCTCCCCTTACCCTCTGGTAACCACCGAACTGTTGTCTGTGTCTATGAGTTTTTGTTTGTTTGTTTGTCTTGTTCCTTTGTTGCTTTCAGTTTTATATCCCACATATGAATGAAGTTATATGGTTCTCGACTTTTTCTGTCTGATTTATTTCACTTAGTGTAATAATCTCAAAATTCATCTATGTTGTCACAAATGGCACTATTTCATCTTTTCATATGACAGAATAGTATTCCATTGTGTATATATACTACATCAGCTTTATTTAGGGTGTCCAAGACATGGAAATGACCAGTGTCCTTCGATAGGTAATTGGATAAAGAAGATGTGTTATATATACACAATGGAATACTATTCTGTCTTCATTCTCTTAACAGTGTCTTTCACAGACCAGAAGTTTTTAGTTTTAATGAAGTCCAACATATTAATTTTTTTTCTTTCATAGACCATGCTTTTAATGTTGTATTTAAAAAGTTATTGCCTACACCTGAAACTAATTTTAAAAAAGAACCTTTAAAAAAATAAATAAAATAAAACGTCATTGCCAAACCCAAGATCACCTAAATTTTCTACATTATCTTCTAGAGTTTTATAGCTTTTTGTTTTACATTTCTATCTATGATCCATTTTCAGTTAGTTTTTGTTAAAGGTATAAGATCTATATCGAGATTCTTTTTTTGCGTGCAGATGTCCATTTATTCCAGCACCATTTGTTGAAAAGATTATCTTTATCTTCTCCATTATATTGCTTTTGCCATTTTGTCAAAGATCAACTGACTATATTTGTTTGGGTCTATTTCTGGGCTCTCTGCTCTGTTTTATTAATCTAGTTGTCTTTTCTTTCACCAATGCTATAATGTCTCGATTACTATAGCTTTATAGTAAGTTGAAGTCGGGTAGTATATTTTGAAGTCAGGTAGTAAAGTCTTGATGTCAGGTAGTTTGCTAGGGCTGCTAACAAAATATCACGGACTAGATGGCTTAAACAAAGGAATTTTATTTTCTCACAGTTCTGGAGGCCAGAAATCCAAGATCAAGGTGCCAGCAAGGTCGGTTTCTTCTGAGGCCTCTCTCCTTGGCTTGTAGCTTGTCGGCTTCTCCCTGCCTTCACCTGGTCTTCCTTCTATGTGTGGACATGTCCGTGTCCAAATTTCTTCTTATAAGGACTACTCGTATTGGATTAGGGCCTACCCTAAAGAATCACAACTTAATTACCTTTTTAAAGACCTTATCTCCAAGCATAGTTACATTCTGAGGTACTGAGGGCTAAAGCTTCAACATACAAATTTGGGGGTGCTGGGAACAGTTCATCCCATAACAGATAATGTCAGTCTTCTGAATTTATTCTGTCCCTTCAGTACTGTGTTGGCTACTCTACGTCTTTTGCCTTTCCATGTAAACTTTAGGGTCAGTTTGTCGATATCCACAAAATAACTTGCTGGGATTTTTATTGGGAATCTGTAGATCAAGTTGGAAAGAACTGAAATGTTGACACTATGGAGTTTTCCTGTCCCTAACACTAGCTCCTCCTGCAGTTGTGTAATCTCAGAACTTCACACTGGGCTTTAGCAATTCATCGTTTACAGTTTGGGTTTTCCTTCTCTAGTACTGGTTCCTGGAGATTTTTATCGCCAGGCTTCTGCTCTGGTAAACTGTGGGTCTCTCTATCTGTCTGTTATTTCTACAGTTTGGGGCAGGGTGGGGCCACAGTGGGCCCTGTGAACTCCGTGCTCTGATGAGTCTAAGAAGAGTTGTTGATTTTCAGTTTGTTCAGCTTTTTTCACGTTGTGGGTATAAGAGTGATGACTTCCAAGCCCCTTGCATTCAACACCTGAAACCGGAACTCTCCAAGGCACTTTGTATTATTGCAACAGCATCATTAACAAAAGTAAGCATGTATTGGTTCCTTATTCTTCAGAAAGAACTAAGTTAGGTATAATATATTATGTCTTAAAACTAGCAACAATCCTATTTTGCCAAAATGATATTTATGAAAATATTTCTATATTTGCATCTTAAGTTTTTAAAACATATATACCCTAGTGTTCCAACCATCAGTCTACAGTCAAGCGAGAAGAAGGGGTTAAGGGAAGGGAGAAAGGAAAACTTTCCAGATATCCCCACCCTGCCTACAGGCAAGCCCTACAGGGAAGGTAAAAGTTCTTAGCTATTTCTGTTGCCTCTCTCCAAAGAAAATCAGGAGATGGTGACCTAAAAAGAGCAGCAGGAACAAATCTTTGCTACTCTGAAGTAAAGAGATAGTGGAAGTTAAAGATAGAAACAGCAGACTTGGGCTGTACCCACCAGAGCCTTTGATGCCAGGCTGAGGCATTACAATTAATGTAATAGGCAGTGGGGAGCTAGTAAATGTTTCTGAGCAAAGGAGTGACGTCATGGGTACTGACCCATCATCGTATTTTAATTTTCTAAATAAAATGATTTTAAATTTATTTTATAAAGAGTTTACAATAGATACATATTTTTAATTGTACTATACTGATAGATAACACTCAGCTATAAATTAATCCTGTTAAGACAGTTCTATAAGGTGGGTCATTTTTCTGATATTGTTCACCATGGCACCAGAATGTTGATTCTGTAAGGTCCACCCAGTCTAGATATCTGTATAAAACGAAATCTTTATTTGGTGTCTTCTAAAAGACTTAAGAATGATTGAACTATCTATAATGAAAACAACAAACAATTTGTTATACAAGTCACATTATTAAAATGTTTCCCTTTCCTCCTTAGTTAGGAGCTAATGCTACCTTTCTAGAGTGACCGTATAATTTTTCTTTTGTCTTGATACAACTAAAGAAGTATTAATAATTAGGCCAGGACAGTACGAGTAAACCAGGGCTTGCCAGTGTGGCTAAGGGAATAGTTCTGGTACAGTTTGAAGCCTCTGGGCTCTCACATTTTTCTTACCCCAGGTGGTTGGCTTTGCAAGAGGATGTCTGCTTCTTTCTCAAAGGCCAAATAAACCAATCCAGTTTTGCTTGTCAGCTCCAGGAATAGCTGCATACGCGCTAGCCCTCTGCCTCTCTATCATTCGTCTCCCTGGTGGCCACGCGCTCTCTGTGGATCAGTGTTCTTCTGTTCAAAGCTGTATGTTCTCTTCATGTTGTGGTCCTGAGGAAGGAAGAGTAAGGGAAACTTTTTAATTCCCTTTTTGTGGGAAAGGTCATTTCTGGCTTGAAGTGGGAGCTGACTTCAGTACAAATCTCACATTTTCATAGCACTGTAATCTTTACTGAGTGACACCAATAAAAATCTCCCAGGAAACATGAGCTCAGAACATTCTTATTGAATCACGTGATGCCCAGGGTTCTACAATTTTATTTTTTAAATGTACAGATGGGGGAAATGTGCAGACAAAGCATTAGAGAGGTTATTATGCTGAAGTATCTTATTCTTATGTAGAATTTTGTGTTCTTCTCCTTGTTCGCATCATATATCTTTCTTCCCCACATATTCTTTTAATTATCTCTCCTCTATGGTTTCTGCTAAACTCTACCAGTTCTCTTACAGCCTCTCTGAATGTTCATTTTTCTCTTAGTGTTCTTCTTTCTTTTATCCCCCCGAAGTGATAATGGTGGATTTAGAAAATATTCACCCCAACAATAGCCAAGACTTAATGAGTGTTTACAGTGTGCGAGGCACTAGGTGAATTATACATACTAACTCACTGAATTCTTATCAGCCTTACATGGTTGTGTTATTATCCCTGTCTTTCATGTGTGAGGTGCACAGAGGTTAAATAACTTACTTGAAGTCACACAGCTAACAAATAATGGAGCCAGATTTCTAACCTAACCTGGACAATCTAACTCCAAATGTACACGTATGTTCTTAACCTCTAACCCCTTGTCTAGGAGTTCCTACTCTCCATTACTCCCTCTTGCATTCTCTGTCCTACTCAATTCTAGGACCAATTCTAGCAGGGGATTTTTAAGAAACCCAATCGTAGTTGTTTCCACCAGTCTAGCATAGGGCTTTGGGTAGCCTAGTGTCACCAGCTACAACCTTGCAGGTCTGGTGGTCTCTGTGACCCAGCAGTTCTAGGCCTCATCATGTCTTTCCCAACTATGCAGTAGTTTCAATGGAGCTATTGACAAATCTAAGAGGTTCTGTAAGTGAAGAGCTAATAGTATTGTACTTGAGATTTGTCAGGATATGATAGATGAAAGAGAAGGAAGACTCATAGGTTACTCATAAGACTGTAAGATTAGTGGTCCGTTAGTAAGAATCCTGAATGCTTGTTTACATATTTGTCTTCCCCACTAGCTGCTGTGGTTAGAAAGATGGAGAACAGAACATCTGGTAATTCTACCTTGATCACACCAAGTCCGCTTCCAGGATCCTAACCCTTCCTTGCCTCTGCTGAGTTCCTACCTATATATTCAGAACTGACTCATTTCCCACCTACTCCCAAGCCTGGCTGACTGCTGCAATCCCACATTGATCTTTTCTTTTCTCTGCTCTGTTTTTGCACCTTGGTGTTTATTGTTCAGTTCTCTCGTTTTTATACATTTTGTACAATACTACATTAGTTCAATTTGATTAAATATTTAGGCGTTCTTACCATGTGCCAGGCCCTTTGTGAGAATACAAAAATATATTAACATAACCCCTGCCCATGAAAAGCTCATAATCTAGTAAAGAAAACAGACATATAAACAAATAACTATAATAGAGATTGGTTGGTACAAAAATAAAGTTACATGTGAAATGCTATGCAAAGACCACTAATGGGATAATTAATTCTGGCAGTTGTTAAACCATGTTCAGGGAAAGCTACAAAAAGAAGATATTGAGTTCTATCTTGAAAGTCATTTGGAATATAAAATATTTAAATATTTATCACTTTCTATTTGCATTATACTTATTTTGACTTATTTTGTCTGTTAAACGATAAGTTCATTGAGGTCAGGAATTATATGTTCCATGCCTTTGTTTCATCTGCAGTGCCAAAATATTTCACTGAATGAGTATATCTGGTACTAACCAAATATTTTATTTATATTCATATTCATATTATATTCATATAAATAAAATATTTTTTTATATTTCTTTATCTTCCCTCTCCTCCCACCAAAACGCAAACTGATCAGCATACTTTTTTGTAGCTCTATATCCTATTTCACAACATTAGCCATGTAATATATTTTTAGAATAGTTTATTTTATACACATATGTATAGTTTTTTTCTATGCTACATTTTGTACGTAAGCATCTAGATTTTTGCTCTGTAACCCTTTATGGGTTTCATGGTGTCTTGTGCAAGCATGAAAAAATACAGAGCTTAGCGTTTTTTTAGTTCTATACAGCTTATGGAAAAGTTTCAAGTTTGTAATTTTTTTTCTAGCAGGTCAAAATAGCTGAGGTTTCAAATTGATAAAAATACAGGTTGAAAGCTATGTTAAACTACCATAATGTTCAAGTTACAAATTGGCCAGTTGACTATTAAGAATTTTAGTCCAAGACAGAATAAAACAGGTTCAGGATCTCCAAATTTCGTGAAGCACCAATGAACTTCACCTTAGTGAGCATTTAAATTCATCATCATTTTCGCAAGTTCCAAGGCTAAGGACAATTTAAGATTAAAGTTTTAAATAAATTAAAATCATCTTAAAGTATACTAAAATCATTTTAAAGTGTATGAAAATTATTTACCAATCATCTGTTTGAGACCCTGCTATAGAAGAGGACCTGGAGATACAAAAGTGAATATGACATTATTTCTATTTTAAGGAGCTCACAACTTAATAATTAAAGGGATTTGTCCAGTCTGTGTTATGAGGTAAATTCAATTGCCTCGATATAAATTTCAAAACTGATTAGAAATAGAAAAACATGTTTAAGCACTTTAACTCAGTTCACCATTTCATAAGCACAATAGCTTGCACTTAGTAGGTATTAAGTAAATGTTTCTTGAATGAATAGACAATAAGGGTCCTAGAAGTTAAGATTAGGAATAAGACCTTACTAGGTGAGGGTGTTTTTTGTTTTTTGTTTTTTAACCTTTGATATCGACATGGTTTGGGTCATCACAGTGATTGTCAGTGGTATTTAACGGGTGAGGCAAGACTTACCTGACATTCAACAACGCTCTGGGCAGTCTCAGCCACTGAAGACCTGCCACGTCCTGCACAACTTTGAATGTCTGACTAACTCTGCTTCCAATATAAATTAGTGTGTCACTTTTTCCAAAATTGATACAGCTATTCAGTGCAGTCCCTATTAAAATTCCGGCAGAATTTTACGGAAATTTTTAAGCAAATGCAAGCGGCCAAGAAGGCAAACTTGACACACAACAAAGCTGGAATACTTACACTTGCAGATACCCAGGCTTGTGGTATTGACATAGGATACATCAGTAAGCAGACAGGACAGAAAAGAGTCCAGAAACAGAGGCACTGGTATATGACCACCTGATTTATGACAGAAGTAACACTGTCATGCAGATGGGAAAGGATGGGCTTTTCGATAAATAGTACTGGGTCAACTGGTATCCACATGAAAAAGAAAAGTGAACCCTGACGCCTCCTTCACACCATGAACAGAACTCAATTCCAGATGTATTGCAATCTAAATGTGAAAGATAAGACAAAGTTTTAGAAATAAACACAGGAGACTATCTTCATGAGTAGTGTTTGGAAAGTAGTGGAGGGTACTGGTGGGGTACTACTAATAGTCTTGAGTTTGATCTTACTAAAACTTTATAAAATGAGGAGACTAGATATATATATACCAGTGGTACCAAAAAAATGTATACATGTGGACACTTTGGCCAACGTTGCTCAAGCATTAGTTCACCGTAATCAGAAGTGTCTGGATGCTGATGGTAACCACTTTGAGCACCTCTTGTAATTGCAGAAGTCAGACGTGACTTGTATTCATCTTTTGTTATTGGTATATATTGAGTATTACAATTTTAATACAGTTTTCCTTTCTTAAAATGTGTATACATTTTTTGGCACCCTCTGTGTGTGTTTGTGTGTGTGTGTTTATACATGTATATATTATATATAATATAAAATATATGTATTATGTGTCTATATATGTGTGTGTATATATGTATATAAATAAATATACATATATATGTATATAAATAAATATACTTATATATATATGCACACATACATAATAAACATAAATGGATATATTAGGACATTATACTGCAAAGTTTTTAAAAGAAGTTATGCAAAAAAGCTCATAATACAAAGGAAGTTTATTTGAAAAACTACATGACAAAATTGAATACTCTGTCATTTTTTTCTACTGTATATTCCCAGTTATGTAGTTAATTGAAATGGGTTTCAATATAATAGTGCAGTTACTTTAAGAACAGGGAAAAGAATTGCAAATAGGTAACAGAAGAGTTGAAACTTAATAGATTTGGATATCAGCCTTAATAAATTAGTAGACACATGAAATACAGATATTTTAAAGAATTTCATCAATAAAGTTTATTTGTAAAATATGCTGTTTCTTCTCTGTATATTTTTAGTGATTACAGCACACTAACACATTTATGTTGTGAAAATGACGTATTGAAATTTTTTTTCAAGGGGTTTCTAGACAATTTCTTTATAGTCTCTTCTGTCTGATCCAGTGTCTTTTTCTAATCCTTCCTCTAAGCTGCATCACTTATAAAAGATGAAAGCCAAGCTCACTTGTGAAAAAATATATATTTTTTATATTTCAGTAGTCTGTAATTTATCTTGTCATGTTAGCCTTAATTCAATTAAGATTGTCACCCTCTTTCTCTTGCAATACTAGTAAGTCTGGTCTCCTATTATGTATCCCAACACTAGTTTTCATTCTAGATTCTACCTGTACTGTATTTCTGATCTTTCGTTCTCTTGTGGGGTTTTGTTTTTTGGTTTGTTTTTTTTGGCGGGGATGGTTTATGAAATGACTTCTCATCTTAATTATCGTAAATGCAAACATATCCACTATAATTAGATGCAATCATTTGACTATTTCATTAAGACTTTAGTTTACACCTGAATAAGGGGATGAAGGCCCACCTCCAACCCCTCCAGAGAGAGCTAGATCATGTTACTTCTGGAGAGAATGATTTGAATTCTCTCCCATACATAGTGGGGATCCATTTAAGAAGTTTATGCAGGGATTACTGATCAGATTTTAGAAATATCACTCTGACAGCAATGTGAAAAGACAAATTAGAGGGGATGACAAGACTGGAAGCAGAGAGTCCCGTTAGGAAAATGTTATAAGAGGCCAGGGCATTATCATCCTCATGACGGCCTGAACTAAGAAATCACCTGGCAGAAATGAGGTAAAGTCAACTTAGTCAGTTGGTGAAGGAGAAGGAGGAATCGAAGGTGGCTTCCAAATTTCTGATTTGCATGACTTGATGAGATGGGAGTCTTTCACCAAAATAAGGACCACAGGAAAAAGTACAGTGTGGGACATGTAGAATGGGACCTGCAGGTGGAAGTAACCTATGAACATTTCGGTGTGTGAATTTGTTTAGGGGAGATACATAGGCCAGATACATGATTTGGGGAATCATTCTTATATAGCTGGTAGTTGAAGTGTTTAGAGTTAGGTTAGAAAATATGTTTAGATTCAGAAGAGAAGGCAAAGGAATCCTGGGGAATAGTCTCAGAAATTGAAAGAGGTGAGAATTTTGAGGAGACAATAAGGAACAATGCTAAATGCACTGAGCAATCAACAGAAAGTCAACAACTGAGTCAGGGATAGAGACGTCCGTTGTGTTTGGCAATGTGAGGGTCATGGGTGATCGCTGACCAAGAAGTTTCAGGGATGTGGAACCTTGTTTACATACAGTTGGTTAAAGACTGATTGGATTTTACCATTTAAAAAATTTTTATTTAAGTGAATGGGAGGTGAAGAAATAGAGGTGGCAAGTATTCACCCTGTTCCTGGTTCTTCAATGTGAAAGAAAAGAGAAAGAATAACAGCCAGAAGGAGACGCAGGGTAGAGAGTTTTTCAATTCTTTTGTTTTTTCCACTTGATTAAAATGTTTCTTGATTAAAATGTTGCTTTTTGTTGCATTTTCATGAGTTAATGTTAAACTTTGTATTTTTCTATAATTAATCATCCTATAATTTTTTTGGTTAGTGGCATAAGTTTGAAAGAATCAGCGTTGCCCCCAAACTAAATTAAGTATAAATACTAAATTGTGTGATTTCCATGAATGCACAGGATTAAAAAATATTTATGACAGAAATATGTAAAATCATGATTGAATAAAAGGAAGAAGTTGACAGCGTGTTGGATAAATGTGAGATATCTTACAAATGATTTTTAAATGAGGCCATCTGTTAAAGCTTGCTGATGCTCTCAGTCTGGAGCAAGAGGTTATTTATGTTTTCACGCAAATCAGGCTTTAACCAAAATACTTTGGAAAAAACAGATGCCTTATAGAAATTCATTCTTCCTAAAATAATTACAACCCTCTAAATGTTAACATCCTTTCCTACAAAGAATGGTATTATGCTAATACTGTTTATATATGTGAATGTGAAATTATTGTATCATTGCTGTAATACAATGCAATGGTTTCTCCCTACCCCCACCTCCAACCTCAGCCCCAGGAGATACATGCCTGCTTACCAGGACCAATTTTCTACTTATTTAGCCAAAAATAATTGACCTTTGAAAGTCATAACCCTAGTAGTTGCATTTGAACTAAAATCTAAAGACAAACGTAATCTTTCAGGCATTCTCCTTCCACTCTTACAGGCTTTTTACACCCCCTCTAAGTCTTACCAGATTCATTGAAGTAAAGGAAATTTCCTAATGGAATATATTCAATCTGTCCTGTTTCATTGGGGTTGAAGTGGAAGAATTACCGTGTCTCCCCAAAAATAAGACCTCGCCGTACCATCAGCTCTAATGCGTCTTTTGGAGCAAAAATTAATATAAGACTGGGTCTTATATAATATAATTATATTATGTTATTATATCATCTTATGTTCCATGTGCTCTAGAAAGTAGTGTGGCATAGTGATTTAGAGTGAGGCTTTGCAGCCTGATCGCCTGAATTTGAGAGTTGGCTCCACCACTTCCTAGTTGTGTGAGCTCAGCCAATAATGGCTCGCTCCCTCAGTTTCCTCATCTATAAAATAGAGATAATAACAGTTCCTTCCACATAGCATGCTTGTGAAGGATTAAATCAGTTAATATATTTAAATGGCTTGGCACAAGGCCCAGTGGGTTGTGGTGGTGGTGGTGGTGGTGGTTTTTCACACAGGCTCTGCTCACGGAAATCCTGAGACGTGCTCCTTAGCAGGCAGTAATTCTGCTTTCTATGGTCCTTTATATACCAAGGGAATATTGCTGGTCTCTATGAAATGGCACCAAAATATCACCCCTCTCATAAAGGAAGGAAAAGAAAAATACCATGTTTCTACAAGCATTATCTCTTCTAATCCTCAAAACAATTCTAGCAAAATAGATTCTTAGCCAGTTTTTACATGTGAGAGACCTGAAGCCTTATACAAGGTCAAATGGCTACTAGATGGCAAAGTCAAGGTTTAGTCAGAGGAGTACCTGACTTAAACGCCCATCTGTTCCCACCTCATTCTGTTGGCTAAGGTGCCAACGTTTGGGGCATAGCATTTTCCTCCCTTTCTATTAATAGATGTGGCAAATTAGAAGAGACTTCTGCAACGGCCCGTTCCATCCATCTGCCTGCCCTCCCTGCAAGTGAGAGTCAGCACACTCAAATGATGTTTGGTCGCCGACCAGTCAAATACTTCTTCTTTCCCCTAAAGGGGAAATACACATTTTGTGTCTTTAATATTATAATGGTTTACATACTAAAATATGAGCTTCTATGACTTTGTGGAAAGGTAAACATGTAACTTGATATATGAGACAAAGTTATCCCAACTTAACTTATATCCTCTTCTACCGAATAGGTTACAAAGTCTGAATTCATGAGAAAGCATAAAAATTCTAATAGCTTCCTATCCTCATTCTATTTTTATCTTTTTTATTCCTTTAAAGAAAATGTTGGCCCTGAAATTCTTGCCTTGGCGAAAAACAATACAATTCTTATCTGCTAATACCTTTGTTTGAAAATATGAAAGCCATTTATGAATGATAATTATTTTCCATCTAAGATAAATAATAAAGATAATAAGTCTTTACATGTGTAAGGCACTTGTATTGTAGGAGACTTTACAGAAAGAATCAAATTGCAAAGTGAAGTTATCTTTAGTCCATTTTTTCCAAACTGACACACAACTATATGAGAATACTACAGTTATTTTGCTCAGCTAAATCCTGTTCTCGCTTTGAAATTCTTCCATGCTTATCCTATGAATGCCAGTCATTCTAGAAACTATCCGCCATCCCATCCATTCTTCTAGCCGTATTTATGTCTCTATACAGCTGTACATTTAGGTATACTATACTCATCACCTGTGCTTATATATTTGTCTTTCCTCCAGGCACAGAGTGGAAGACTCTTCCACTATTTGTTCAACATAGTTATGTAACCTTGGCAAAGTGACCTGATATTACCTTGCCTCACCTTCTAATCTTTGTGTGTCAGCTACTGCACCAGTTGCCTTATATGTCTAATTTCATTTATCTTCATGTAAATATAAACGTGAGGGCAAAGAGCTTATGAAACCTTACCAATGTTACGTGACTGCCAAGTAACAGAGCCAGATTTCAAATACACTTCTGTTCCACAACTCTGTTGTACACTGCTGCGAAAGCATACTGCCTCCTGCAATCACACTGCTGCGTTAATTTGAGGAGAGGAGTTTTTCACACTGTTCACCCTCCATACATACCCCTACTCCTCCCCCAACTCACTACTCCTACAGGCGAGAATGTGTAATGACCCGAATAGTTTTCAATCTTTTTTCTACCCCAGCACACCTGAGGCACACAGCACACTTGAACTAGCAGCTTAACCAGGATTCTTAAAAGACGAGTTTCAAGATCTGGGTGAGAAGGAGCAACTATAGTTTGGAGAATCCTCTTTCTTTGATGATCTGAATGTGTTATAAGATATAACAATCAGGAATACTGTCAAGACACAATTCTAAATAATTTCTGTGTGTTATCTCATTTAATCCTCACAACAACTTTGAAATTAGGTCTGTTATCATTTTTACTGGTTAAGGTACTGAGCTGCAGTTGCCTGGCTTATTGCTCAATTTTTTGCAAATGTGAACCACATACTCAAAAGCTGGCCCTGCAACTCTTCTTTGGAAGGACACCTGGTTAAAAATCTCAGACCATAAAATACAATACTATTTCTGCCCCCATTCTCACTCCTTTTCAAATGTCAGTTTCCTTACAGGCTACTGAACAAATGCCCTGTTAACTTCTAGTTCTTTGCACAAACAGATACTTAAGAAATGTTACCTGATCACTGCACTGTACACCTGAAACTGAAGCTGAACAATAATGAATGTCAACTATAATTTTATATATAGTACATATATATTTATAATAATATAACTGTAACTTGTAACTATATTTATAACGATATAAATATAGTTACAAGAAGTGGAGTGCAGCATTAGGAATAGAGACAGTGGAAATGTAACGGCTGTGTGTGATATCAGAGGGGTAGTGGATGGGGGGAGGGGGCTATCACTGTGTGAGGGACATAAATGATAAATGTCTAACTATTGCATTGTTTTGTGCACCTGAAACTAATTTAAAAAATGTTAAAAAAAAAAAAAAAAAAAAAATGTTACCTGGTTGGCTGTCCTAAAAAAAGGAACACTTCCAACAACTAGATCTGTTGACAAGAATGTATAGCATAGCCTTAAAAGTGTCAACTCTGGAGTCCACCAGACCCGTCCTGCCACTTACTCGTTATGTTAATGTAGCCAAGTTATTTCACCCTCTTCCTCATCTGTAAAATTGGGACAATGATAATAGTAGCATCACGAGATGTCTGTGAGGATAAACTCGGAAAAGCTTTAAGTAGGGCCAGCCTGGTGGCTCAGGCAGTTAGAGCTCCGTGCTCCTAACTCCGAAGGCTGCCGGTTCGATTCCCACATAGGCTAGTGGGCTCTCAACCATAAGGTTGCTGGTTCAACAACTCGAGTCCCACAAGGGATGGTGGGCTCTGCCCCTGCAACTAAGATTGAACACAGCACCTTGAGCTGAGCTGCCGCTGAGCTGCCGGATGGCTCTGTTGGTTGGAGCGCGTCCTCTCAACCACAAGATTGCCGGTTCGACTCCCACAAGGGATGGTGGGCTGTGCCCCCTGCAACTAGAAAACAGGACCTGGAGCTGAGCTGTGCCCTCCACAACTAAGACTGAAAGGACAACAACTTGACTTGGAGAAAAGTCCTGGAAGTGCACACTGTTCCCCAATAAAGTCCTGTTCCCCTTCCCCAGTAAAAAAATCTTTAAAAAAAAAAAAAAAGCTTTAAGTACTTGGTACATATTAGTTACGTAGTAAATAGTCATTGCTAGGAATAGGTAAGGTCTTCTTTACTGAGCAAGTAGCCTCCTGTACTTTCTTATTCGGGACCTTTTAAAAGTACTTCTGTGGCTTTTTTCTGTCATTCTTGGTTTTCAGTTAGATACTTTGGGAATGATTTTAATTCTTTCAAACACCAGCATACCATTCAGTACCTCCCCAAATTTCTTTCCTCCATGAAGACTTACAGAGTCTTAACATTAAAATGCTGCTGCATCTCAAGTTGCATATCTCAACTATCTCAACGCAGCAAGTTAGTGCAGATCATTTACATGATACCTGGTCACGAGTACCTTCATTTTCATCGACCTCCATTTAGGGAATACCTTTTTTATTATGTACCTTATGAATTTAAAACATGATTAAAGATGGATTTCTTAATATGTACATTGTATTTTCTGAGCCTCTTAATTCTTTGAGGAAATTAAGGAAAAAAATAATGAGGCCATGTTATACAGGTACTTAATTTTTTTTTAATCTGTGGTAGTACTATGGTAATTAATGCTTATTTTATGCAAACTAGACTATATCTGTTAACGGACACATTACTGTCAAGAAAATATTACTTGTCTTAATTATCAGTAATGAAGCAGGGATAAGCTGCTCACTTAGATATAATATATCTAATGACCTTTTCAGTTAGAGGTTGTGATGAAAGGTATCAGTTTCACAAATTATGCTTCATTCAGCTTCTGGCCTTTGTGTAGATTAATGTTTTGTGGATGAGTTTTAAAATCAGGCATAAATTGCGTTTGGTGTTTAAAATTGATTTAGTGTCTTGCTTTTAGTGCATCATTTTCTCGTTTATAAAGCCTCTATTTTATCTTCAAGCTTAAAAAATAGTCCATAGTTAATTTAGAACAGCTTTACTAACCCCAATGTTTTTTAACCTTACCAAATAAAACAGTACATATATTTCCACTTGTTTAACCAAAGGACAAGTGTCTTTGTTATTGGTGAGTTTAGGACAATAAGCACAATGTGTATAATGACAATTTTGAACTAAGAATATAAATATTTCTAATGCCATTTGTCCTAATTAGATTTCCTGAGATGATGCAAAGCTAGTCATTTTCATAGAATTTATGATATCTCTTAATCAACCTCTTACTGAATAATAAATATCTTATCTCAAGATATTGAAACATCATTTAAGAACTCAGAGATTTGGCCCTACGTGCAGACCAATAGGAGAATTGTCCCATGTTTTAAGCTACTAAATAAGGATTTAAGTGCTGAGGGTCAATGCAACAGAACAATGAAACAAAAGGTGACTTTCAGATTTTTTAAGCTGTGGAACCCTTTCTTTATCTAAAATCTTATTTAGAAGCCCAGTAAAGAAATCTGACAGAATTGGAGCTGCTCTGCTTGAAGAGTAAGATTCTTACAGTAACTTGAAGGACTCCAGGAGCAGAGTTTTGATACTGTGAGGCTGATATTCATATTGTTCACAGAGTCCAAATACTAGAGCAGGAGAGAAAAGTACAAACCATCTTTTTTAAACCCTCTCATTTTAATAGGCAGGCACCTAAAATCTAGTACACAGTTACCAACTTAACGTTCACGTGGTCAATAAGTACTATGATCTGAAATCTAAAAAAATTGTGGTACTTCCTCCAGTGGTGGAATCTTTTCTTTACTCTTTGTTGCCCTGCTACTGTAATAATGAATTTTGAAAATTCTTTATGTAAAGAAAAGTTTCTGAATTGACCTCATCTTTGTAAAACAGGAATTTTCCTGTGCCGTACTCAAATTCTTTCAAGTCCTCAAAGTGTATTCACACATGGTGTTTTCTGTGATTAGAACTCTCTGTCTAAAGCTCCTCTATCCTCTACCACTGTCATTTCAACCAGGCTAACTTTTATTTATCCTTCAGGCTACATTAAATGTCACCATCTTCTTTGGGGCTGGATTAGCTGTCTCTCATTTGTGCTCTCATAGCATCCTGTATTTCATCCTAGCAGTAACCAAGTTTCTTTGTCATTTCTGATAGCTTTTATCATCGGTTGTGCATACTCAGTTAACCAAATTACAGAGACCACAAAAGTCTTGTTCATCACCAAACCCCAAAGCCTAGCAGAGTTTCTGATGTGTGGCTAGTGCCCTGTATTTACTATGGAAGGAAGGGAGGGACGTAGACTCTAATTCCCACTCAAAGGATATAACATGTTGATGTAAACTGACTTCTATATGACTTTGGAAAGGTTATCTCTCTCTAGGTCTTCATTTCCCTTTCCCGTAGGATAATAATACTTCCTGAGCCTAGCTTTTCTCTTCCCCCTGCTGAAAAGAAAGCTTTCGCTGTGTCAGACCTCTCTATTCAGTTTCTGAAATATAATGCAGGAGGAAGTTATGTTTTTCTTCAGATACCAGATTAAGGAGGTGTCTCTTGGAAAATAATTTCTTAAAAATCATCTTATGTTTTACCCACGTCCCAAGAAATTGAATAAGAGGTCACCTTCATTTACGAATAAGTCCATGGACTTTTAATGGTGATGACGTTCCTTAAATGAAGCATATTTGTAGTTATTCTTGGAAACATTACATTTTATTTCTTTGTTTTATCCTTGACAATAGTGTTTATACAATTCATAATTCAACACATGTGTTGTGTGGCCATGATGGAATTATTGTCTACAATTTAAAATGTCCAAACTTGTTTTTATCCATAAAAAGTGAGGAAGTTAATCATGTCCCATCAAAAGCAATACCACTCTTACAGTTACCAGCTACGTTATTTTTGTGATGACACAAGCAGCTGATGAGGTGAATGGGGTGCAAGAGACAGGAGATGAAGTAAGAGAATTCTCCCACTGAGTTTTTCAAAAAGTTGAGAAAGAAAAAGTTAAGTTCAAGAAAAAGACCCATTGAACTTCCGTACTGATTCTACTACATATTGGCGGGGGGGTGGGGGGGGAAGTTTTTAAAAGATTTTAGGGAAAATAATGCATGCACATAGCCAGAACAGCAGTTTATATTTAACAGAACTAAATGGTCACATTTTCAAGTAAAATACTCCCTGGCATTTGAACAGCTGTTATATCTAAATCAGATTTGAATACTGTTGTTTAACCTTCCCAGCTGTAGCGGGGGCGGTTTGTTAGTCTAATTCAGTATAAAATATGCATAGTATACTTAAATTTGAAACTTTAAACACATATTTGTATTAAACTGATAAATTTGGTCACATAAGTCTATTTTAGCTAAACCCTTTATCTTTCTGTGAGTTATTTATTGTTTTCAACTATATTGTATGTTTGAACAGATTTCAAGTAATTAAAATATCCTTCCAAACCCTTTCCATTTAATTCATATCTTTTTGTTACCTTTCTATCAAGAATGAACAAAAAATATACGTTTTCTGTACATATACTTATAATTGCATTGGTGTATTCATAGTAAAATTTAAATTATATTTTTCCTGTATTTCTTCCTACCCAATTCTCTCACCCTAAAAGAATCTTCTTTATTAACACAGTCATAGAAATGGAATGAGGACGAGGTGGTTACTCTCAGAAGGCAAAATAAAAGGCCAGTACTTCTCAGTCTTACAAGACTAAGGCTAAATAAAAGGGGTTAAGATCAAAATATATGTAATTATGTAGCATATGAACATGTGAATAAAAAATCTGTAGCCTGCTGTACTAAATGATATTGCTTGACATTTGAAAGAGGTAATTTTAGAAAATGTAAATACAGATTCTCATGGGTACATACCACACGTGCATGCTCATGCACATATACAGATAAATGTAGAAATAGTTATAGATTCATCTGTATGTACATGTATGTGTATTTATGTACTGTATACATACATATAGTCTTAGCTTTGTCTTCTGGAGAGCTTAGAAGCAATAACAACCTAAAGAAATGCTCCAAGTACCCTGATCTTGGTTTCTAAATATTATCCCCCACTAATGAAAAAAAACAGAAGGAAGGGAAGCAAGGCTTCTTGATTCTGGGGCACAGAAACTATAACATGAGACTAGAATTTATGTCAGAAAGTGGGGAAGTACTCAAAGAATGGTAAGAAAATCCATTTTGAGGAGGACCCTACTAGCCAAAGTTAGGAAATTTGAGCTTCAAAATAAATAATGGAAAATAACCCATTAAGTAAAATGGAAATCCATGAGTTCATATTAAGATAGATAGATAGATAGATAGATAGATAGATAGATAGATAGATAGATAGATAAAAATGAAACCTTTTCCATACAGAATACGAACTAATAAACATTGAAAGAACGATGATATAGAAAATCACCATTTGACAGTCAAGTTGTATTCAGTTCAGACTGGAATTATCAATGGAGGTTAAGGGGTCTGGTTGATTGATGAGGTTTGATTAGGAACAGGAAGGATATTGACAGAATCTCAAAGTATTCCAAACTACTAATCGGTTACAAAGGGAAGAATTGTGTGACTTTACAGTAGAAAAACCTGATGTCCAACATGACCAAGTGATCAAGGTTTACATCACAAGTAGGTTGACTTCACGTGTGGCACATCACCTTGATTGGAGACACCAGAAGAGCAGAGTGCCATATTACTATGTTTCCCTGAAAATAAGACCTAGCTGGACCATCAGCTCTAATGCATCTTCTGGAGCAAAAATTAATACAAGACCCGGTCTTATTTTACTATAATATAAGACCGGGTCTTATATAATATAATGTGATGTAATATAATGTAATGTAATATAATATAATTGATATAATATATTATAATAATATAATATAATAAAATACTGGGTCTTAATTTTTGCTCCAAAAGATGCATTAGAGCTGATTGTCCAGCTAGGTCTTATGTTTGGGCAAACAGGGTAGTGGTTTCCCTGCCTGAAAAGCATGGTCAAGAAGAAATAGCAGATGGATCTAGGTTCATGGTTAGCCTACAGAATAGAAGTCCTGTGTTCTTAAAAAATAACTATCGGGGACTTGAAAGGCAGGGAAAGAGAGAGACTGAGAATACTGGAAGAGAATACTAGAAGAGATATTGCTGGGGCAGTTAACGTGTGAATGGAGTCTGAATTGACAGTAATGTATCAATGTTGATTTCCTGACTTGAAGGATTATATGATGATTATGGAGGGTAATATTCTTGTTTTAGGAAACATGCACTGGAGTATTTAGAGGCAGTAGGAATTATGCATGCTGCTTGTTCTTAAATGGTTCAGAAAAAGGCTAATTATGGTATATATACATTTTGGATAAGTATATATATTTAAATCAAAAGAGAAAGCGAGATGGAGCTATGTGAAATGTTAAAAGTTGGGGAATCTAGGTGAGAGGCATACTCATATGGGAATTCTTTGTCCTGTTTTTGCATACTTTACTATGTTTGAAAATATTTCAAAATAAATTTATTCTAAAATATTTATTTACAAGGTAATATAGTAAATACCTTATATCAAATACATTAATATTTCTTCAGTAAAACATACAAGGAATCACATGAAATAGAATTAATAAAAACTAAATACCTTTATGTCAATTCAGGCCAGATTTTGCCACCAAATGAGTTAAGGTTTTCAAAGTTTTTTAGCTGTATGAATTGAAGATTAATGTTGTTGGATCTGTGTAAGATATCCGAGGCCCAGATAAATTTCCAATCTCACCCAGAAAGTAACAGATCCAAATCCAGAACCAACGTCTCCTAATTCCCAACACAGTAGTCCTTGGCCGATAGCTCAATAGCAGATTACTGAGGCAAGATAGGGACCTTTGTGTTCAAATTCTGATTCGGGGAGTTCATTCAGGAACGTGTTCGATGTACAGAATACCCCTTAGAGCTATATCACTACTTTCACCAAGAGGGCATGCTCTGTGTTGCAATTTCAAACGCATCCCAGAGAAATACAGAAAACCTTTTTCTTTCTCCTCACCTATTTCCTATATGGCAGTATAAATGTGGTAACAAGTAGATTTCTGCCTCTACTCTGCCTCTCATCCCCATCTCTAACTCTCTTACCCTATGAGTTCCTTCCTTTTCACAGGATTAGAGCATAGACTTGGACTTCAATCACTACTTATTTCTAATGTGATTTACCAATCACTTGAATATCCCTATTGCCTAATGTGTGTTTAAAGTTTCAGAAAGCCATTGACTTGAACTGCAAGAAAATGGTCTTTCCTGGAGCCTCTATTTTGGGATATAGTTAAGGCTAAGAATTATTCTTTAAACTGTCACAATTGCATAAGTGGGTTTTCAGTAAGCTTCTTATATCTCCTTAAATTCTTATTCTGTAAATCTGTAAATTGTTTTAAAAGATTGTCTGGAAAATAACCAAGAAGTGTTACAGTTTTGCTACTTAAACACTTACATGTTTAAAAAAGATGGTTTATGAATAAAATTATGCCATCACCATAATTCTAATATAATTTGATTTATTTGGGGCACAGGTATTCGATGTCCTATTTTAAATGTATGTCAAACACTATGACCTGAACGTAATTTTTTTACTCTTGGATTCGAAAACTGCTTTTGTCCACTTTATTCCTATATCTTGATGCCCAAGTTATTTCTTTTCCTGTGTTTTCAGTTTACTAACTTAAGAGCTATACGTATATATTTAAGGGTTTTTGTAGATTCTAAATATGCACATTTTCAATCTATTATTCTAAATTGAGCCTTGATTATTCTTATTTTACTTAATGTAACAGGTATACATTTTCAATACTAATCAGTAAAGACAACGTTGTTTTTTTAAAAAAAAACAGATGAACAAAGACAATTTATAAGTAGGCTTTCAGTATACCTTGTTTTTATATGTCATGGCCAAAGACTGAATATCGACCATTAGCATAATAGGGAGCAAATAGTATATCGATCACTTATATTTCTGTCTGTCCTTCTAAATCTATTTAGTAAATACAATTGTAATTGCATTTTCAAAAGTGAACTTTTTGGTTTTCTATAATTTCCTATAACAGGTACCTAGGATTGTAATATACTTACACACGTTAAGACAGAAAGGCTTTAAGCACTAACATTCTGAGATTTTAATTAAATAGTTAGGCTTGAATTAAAAATATAGCGAGGAGAGGGAGCTGGGGAGTTACTGTTTAGTGATACTGAGTTTCAGTTTGGGACGATGAAAAAGTTCTGGAGATGGATAGTTGTCATGATTGTACAACAGTGTGAATGTACTTAGTGACACTGAAATGTACACTTAAAATATAAATTTTATGCTGTGTATATTTTACCACTATATATGTTTAAATTCTGACTCACAGTTTTTCACAAGTAGGTGATTCTTCCTTGTCATAGACATTAGCTAACATTTAGTCTTTAACCATAACCTATACTGTTTATTCATTTAATATATGTCACATACTTATACTATGTTAGGTGTACATTCTGGGTATAAAAAATTCCTGAAAGTTTTTTAACTGGCTCCCCTTTTTTTTAAGCTATGTGACCTTGTATAAGGTACTCGAACCCTCTAAATTTTAGTTTTCTTACATATAAAGTAAGGATACTAATATCTGTTCAAAAGATGGTTACAGGGAGTAGTTAATATACATTTTTATTGGGAAAATGAATATTATTATTGAAAAGCACTTAGCACACAATGAAATGCACAGAAAGCACTTGAGAAATACAGCCATTAGCACTTTATTAAACAATGCAGATGAATTAACACACCAAAATTACTTGCAGTCCTTGGTTGTCTTTTGGGGGCCGCATATATGGATGACATCTTACAGTCACTGCCTGCAGTGTCTTTGTTTACTTTATTTACTTGACTTGCTAAACATGACACCTACAAAGGATCTTGTGACCCTGTGTTTAGTCTCTTAGGACCCCTTCAGCCTCCCAGGCCTTGCACTAGTGGCTTAGTCAAACAAGTTTGCCAAGCAAGGAAACAGAAAGAAGACAGGCATGCAATGTGCTGGTATTTCTCTGCAAAAACCCTCATTGCCCAGTGATCCCCAGAGAACCTAAAACAGCTCTAACACCTTTCAGATTTTGATAGCCTCTTTATTGATACATCCTGTGGGACTGCTAGTTTTAAGCAATCACTATTGATTCAAAAGGTTAACCAGTGTTTTTCAAAGTATGAATATATTATTTTTAACATAATTTATGTACTTACACCCTGCTTCATTCATGAGAGGATTTGAGACAGTTACCTAATTGCTGTTATCACCATTTTATTGAAATGCAAAATAACTAGACTAAAAGGAACATCAGAAGTTTGTCTCAATTTCTTCTCTTCAGGCACCTTATGCCTCGGCTGTGGTTCTCCAGCTAGATTATCCTAGAGCAAGCCTGTGATGTCTCTAGTGGTAAATACTGATCTATTTTTTAAGGAAATCAGAGTATTTCCTGATTGAAAAAGAAGAATTAGTACAATTATTTGTTGTTTTTTCTCTTAGTTAATAGGCCCTCTCCAAAATAATGCTCAAATGTTTGAAATTGAAGACCAAGAATATGGAGGGACTTGGAAAAAGTATGAAACAGCTATATATATCTTCTTTCATGTATTTGTCCAAAAACTTAAAATTCAGAAATGTTATATGTGCTCACATATTCAACACTCTAACTTAAGCTAACGCACACTTCTGAAATCTGATAGGAACAATATTGTAAAGCTTAATTATATTTTTATGGCCCATGCCATCTGTGCATTTGTTCTGCTTACAATAGTAATAGAGTATTCAAAAAAACAATACATTTAGTTTGCAGTGCAATCGTCTTATCACAAATGCATCAAGGCAAATTATCTCTTCTCATTTCAGATCCTGTTCTTATATCTGTTTTTGTAGCTATTTGAAAATAGAAAAACTTCTCAGCTACTAAAAAACCATATGTGGTTGATTCAAACAGAAAACACAAAACTCCTGTTTTTATTTCTTGAAACAAATTGTAGTTTAGATTAAAGAAAACACTATAATTATTTAATATACAATAGCATATGACTTATAGATTGTTTTCTTATTTCTAAAATTTAAAACTTTCAAAGTCATCATCTAAATGTATTTATATTTAATTGCTTTATCACTGGAAACAATAGATTTAAAAACTATTGCTGTGCAAACTTGCAACATGCAGGTTCAGAATCTATTTGACATTTTAATAATTTCTCCAAAAAAATATTACAAATCTTAAAATTTCTCTGTAACCATAGTATAGTTATTATCTCTCTTAATAAATGATAGTGATGGTTGTGTCTTATTTTTAAATTTTATTCTTTCAAAGGAAGAAATAGACCATGTTAAATTTTCAAAATGGTGTATTTCTATATGTAACATAATATTTAATACCAATATACATAATTTCATATATACACATATATGAAATAAACTTTATAATTCATGTTAGTAGGACTATTTTCTAATATCTTTGATAGTCAACTAAAGATATCAGCTGGTCAAAGTCTTCATTTTACCAGGTATATAATCTATTGAAAATAAGCTTTAATATACAACAAATATTAAATCATCTTTGAATGTCATAAGTGTGAAAAATTTAATGGGCTCACATATGAATACCTCCTTTATCTATTCTATAACAATGTGTTATTTTATAATGTCTTCTATAATTCACGTATGTTCATATAATTCCATGGTAAAACTTGATCCATTCTACTTCAATAGTTGATATTTTCTTTTTTCTTTAAATCATATTAATTCTTTATTCAGTTCTTATTGCTGCTGTACCAAATTAGCACAAATTTAGTGACTTAAAATTACCCTAATTTATTATGTTACAATTGAAGAGATTCAGAAGCCCAAAATCAGTCTCAGCAGACTAAAATCAAGGTATCAGCAAGGCTAGTAGTTCCTTCTGACGGCTCTAGGGGAGAATCCATTTTTTGCCTTTCCCAGTTGTAGAAACCACCAGCGTTCCTTAGCTTATGGATGCATCACTCAGTCCTCTGCTCCCTCCATCGTATCACCTTCTCTCTGACTCTGACAGCTCTACCTTCGTGTTATAAGGATTCTTGTGATTACGTTGAGCCCAGGACAATCTCTCCAGCTCAGGACCCTTAACTTAATCACGTCTGAAAAGTCTCTTTAGCTATCTGTAACATATTCACAGGTTCCAGAGATTATGGACATCTTTGGGGGTAGGCAAGGGCATTACACAGCCTACCACATCACATATCCCTTTCGTTTTTAATTTTTATTCCTTAAAATAGCATTGTTCTCTTTTGCCTCAAGGCCTTTGCCTTGCTATTAAATTTTCCTGTACCTAGATAATGCTTCCTGCAGCTCCAGAATAATTTCTCCCACAGGGAAACCTACCATCTCTCTGACTAAATTAATTTCTCCTCTTATATACCTTCAAAGCACCATGTACTTTTTCATAGCACTTATCAGTTTATTATTTTTGTGTTTATTGTTACAATTCTTTGATGTTTTTTACCTCTACATACTTGTACTTTATAAACTCTGTGAGGGCAGGTACCATGAGTTTGTCATTGTTTTTTATTGTGTTGTTTTTTTTAAATTTCTTATCTTTGTATTTCCATTGCCTATTATTAAAATATGTAAATAAATACATAAATAGTCTTACACGTTTCATATCAGGTTTATTCCTAAGTATTTTGTGAGATTTTTCTATTATGAATGGCATCCTTTTTTTTTTGTTTCATTACATTTTTGTATTGATGCTTAAATATTGATCTTGTATCCAGCCACTTTATTGCGCCATCTCATTAATGCTGATAGTTTCTCAACTCAGTCTCTTAGATTTTCTAGGTAGATGATCATATTCTCTACAAATAATGATGATTTGTGTCTCACTTTCTGATATTTTATGTTTTATTCCTTTTATTATCCAATTGCACTGTCCGGGACTTGCAGTATAATGTTAAATGTATTGGTGAAACTAGGCATCAGTCTTCATTCCTCATTTTTTCGTATTGTCCTACTACTAAAAGAAGAAATGTGTTTTAAATATGTGGTGGGTCTCATTTTTCAGTTAAAAGATGCTTCCTTCGATTTTCTAGCTTATTATTAATCAAGTGGTTTTTTCTGCTATTAATTTTTGTTCTTCAGTCTTTTAACATAGTAAATTCCTATTTTTATATTCAGATCGCTTTCTCCCCGCCCCCACCACCATTCTCTTTCCTCTCTTCTTCTATAATGGCTATTACACAGATGTTGAAATTTCTGGATCCAGTGTCCATCCTTGAACTTTTCTCTATTTGATTTTCTTTGCCCTTTTATATTCTAGGAGAATCCCTTTATCTTCCAGCTCACACTAATTCCTTCCATTAGTCCTTCCTAATGACTAATAGGTTGTGTCCATTCTATTAGTCAATTGAAGTTGGTTTTGTTTGTTTGTTTGTTTGTTTGTTTGTTTTGACAGTCATATTCTTATTTTCCATGTTTTCTAATTGGTTCTTTTCCTAACAGCCTCTTACCTGGTTGAGGATATTAATTCTATTGGAAAGTCGTCTTCTATGTGCTTTATAAACTATTTCATTAGATATAAGTTCTATTTGTTTAGTATCCTTAGGTACTTAAATGTTGGGTGATTTATTGATTGGGCTCTTGTCTTGTATTTAAGGTGAATATGAATGATGTATGGATATATTTCTTTTTATTGTAGCCTATCTTACTCTGCCTCAGAGTCTGTAGGGGATGGGCAAGATGTGCTCCCAGGTGGAAAATTCTAGCAGTTGTCTTCCTGAAGTGGGTTTCCTTGTGCCTTGGGAAATTTAGTAGCTACTTGTTGTAATTGTCCTAGTTCTTGAATTATATTTTTAAAGAATTTCTAAAAAATAAATTTAAGACAAAAAAGAATTTCTATCAGTCGTATAGACTAGTAAACCAATAACCCCATGTTTTAGTCCTATATTCTCTTTATTTTTATTAGTTTGTTTTCAGATTTCTCACTTATTCATCTTTAAAAATGTTTTGACTACTTCCTTTCCTGTTTCTCATGCTTAGTGTTATCTTCTAGGCAGTTTCTTCCTTTATTCTTGAAATACAACAAAGCCATTAGAGAGTTCTATCTTATCTCAAATATTTTTCATATAAGTCCATGAAATGTAACTTTGATATTTAAATTTAGATTTTAAAATTTTAGCAGCATGCAATTCAAGGCATAATTCAAAAAGCCATTCCTCAGTTATCTACAAGCATATTATCCACATTTCAATTTATCTGCATCAAAGATTTCACGTTTTTATCAACAATGTCATATCATTTCCTTAACTAAGGACCTTTTTATATAAATATTATATGAGTTATCTAAAATAGTCAAACTCATAGAAACAGAGAATAGAGTAGTGGTTGTCAGAGGTCAGGGAGGGGGGAGGGGGAATTTTAGCTCCATGGGTATTAAGTGCTGCTAATTAGTTTTATAAATATTCTGAACAACATAATAACTATAGTTAAAAATATCATGTTGTGCACTTTAAAATATGTTGAGTCTAGATGTCGTGTTACAGGTTCTTACCAAAAAAATTAAAAAAAAAACTACGAAAGAACACAGAGAGAGTTTTGGAGGTGATAGGTATATTTGCTACTTTGATTGTGGTAATGATATCATGAGTACATGCATATGTACAAACTCGTCAAGATGTATACATTAAATGTGTGCAATTTTTTGTACATCAATTACACTTCAATAAAGCTAAATAAATACCATAATCTGGCCAGATCTGGAAGGGAAAAGTTACCAATTAATTCTTTTAAAGGTGAGAGCCAAAAAATGTATAAACTGGTGATTTTTCAAGCTCTGATTTCACCTGGTGCATCAATTAGTACCAGTGCCCTAAGAGATAATACTGGTTATTCCTGGCAGTGGTAAAGAAAATTTAAGCAATAAAGTTACAGAAGCCAGCTAACTTTTCTTTCTAACGCAACCACAATGGAAGTAATGCTGAAGCGCATTCTGAATCAAATAAACTTTTTTAAGCTGCTCTTTTGGATTACCCAGGCCTAGGGTCTAACTCCAACTTTGTGAAAGGGGGTCCTTGATTAATTGATTTTATTAAATTTCCTACTGTGTGTGTAATAGTTCTCTGATCTGTACATCCTTATCATTGAATATTTTCAGTTTTTAAGTCAAAAGAATCTAATGAAAGAACATAAGCTTAAAATGGACAATTGCCAGTATGGGGTTCATGTGTCGTCAGTAGGAAAACATCATGCATACAACAACTTGGTGCCAGTTGGGAATAAGATGATGAGAAGCCACACTAAAAACTAGATTAGAAATTCCTTTACCCAGGATTTTTAATACAAGGGTCTCCGTCTCCAGGGAAAGTCTTTGGAAGCCGATTAAGTTTATGCTGAGATCAGGGAAGCTGTCTCCAGGGAGTATAACGTCTACTGAAAAAACCGAGTAAAGTGTAAAGTGCCTGGTATGTGCAAATGACTGATACTAAAACCCTCTAAATGTGATCTCTGTCTCCAAGAAGGAAGGTATCATCGTAATTACTAACCATGCTTTGGTATTTGCAGACATAGATTTTAGTCCCATTTCTGCCACTTACTGTCTTACTTTAAGCAAGTATCAGTATAGTCATGAGGCTCTTTTTCTTCATCTTGAGTAAAATGGAGTAATAATGAAAATACCTACCTTGTTTTTAATGATAAAATACATGTGACTTGTTCAGTACAACAAATGGCCCTGCTTAAATACTCAATTTATGTTAGCTACAACAATAAATGTCATTGTTACTGCAATCTAGTTTGGGAAACAAGATTTACACCCAGGATAAGTCAAATACCATTTAAGGATAATAATAAATTAAATTGTTAGTTATTACTATATACCCAGAATGCTATAGGAAATAAGCCTTTTCTGAGCACACTATATGAGTAATGTACATGCACACACTCCCCCAGCAAGCTGTTTGAGGCCTTCCTTGTACTATCACAATCTTTAATCTTTGCTACTAGCTTCTTATCTGTCATCCCCACTACACTGTAAGCTCTTTTTTTTTGGGGGGGGGCATGTTTCTCTTACTCATTTCTTGCATCCCCAGCACCTGATACAGTAGGCACTCGATAAATATTTGTTGAATATGTGAATTAGAAAGAGGGTGAATTATTGTTGGCCAGCATTAGCAGAGCAGCTTTGTGGAGAAGAAGAGATTTGAAATGGACCTTGAAAAATGAACAGGATTTGGATAGACAGAGAGAGCCAAAAATGTATTTCGGACTAGGGTTGAAGGAAGAATATGTTAATAGGCATGAAATAACTGACGCACAATGCGTAGACACAATGAGTAAGAATGGAGTCATTTAATTTTAGGGAAGAAAGAGACCATTGAAATAAACTTTTCACGCCTCTTCACTCTACAGATAAGAAAAATAAGACCTAGATAGTGAAAGAGTCAGGATTAGAATCCATGTCTTTTCTATACCATGTAACTAACAGAGCTTACGATATAATAGGGGAAACTAGACCTAGAATTAGATGGGGAGGAATTAGATAAGCAAGAGTCTACTTAGGAAACACTTGTAATAATCAAACCCCAAAGTGATAAGGGAAACGAGATAGAGCAAGAGGAGTCATGTGTTATGTTTTACTATACTCTTTTAGATTGGATATGAATATTTATGGTTACAGTAAACATGGGGCCAAGTAGAAATGGGATGAAGGTGGATATAACACTCTGGTATACTACAACTCAAAGTCTATTGTATTAAACTTGAGCCTAAATAAAGATAAAAGGCAAAATATACTTTATTTCTAGATATTCTTCATGAAAAAGTAATCAGGTTCCATAAAACCTAGGGATGATCAAAAACTTACCTGGGATACTTTTGAAAATGAACACACTGTGTGTACTATGTGGTAAACGTTAGGTGCCCTCATAACAAATCGTACACAGAATAGCCAGAGACAAAAAAACCTTTCAAAAGTGGGTTGACGATTTCTGACAGCAGTATAAAGCCATCTTTCTGAGCCAGTAATTCAGTCAGGCCCATCTGAATCATTTCTTCTATAAATTGTCTTTAGTGAAAATATAAGAAAAAAGCACCAGTGAACTAATAATTATCTCCTCTTTGTCATCAGAGTGGCCTAGGTTAATAAAATGCCACCTTAAAATTAATTTCATCTTTTTTTATTTACCTGGAATTTTGTTCTTTTTCTTAAAATATAGCATATTTGTATGTGACCTGTTTTTATTTTGTTTGTATGGATCCAGAAAGTCAGTGTGATGGTAAAGATAAATACATACCTCAGAATTATTTTAAACTCGCTCTATAATTTTTTAAATCAAATATTTTGACCGAATTAACCATGTTAGTCATGTATTTAATAGACTAGTAGATACAACTTTAGTCTTTTTATTATTTTTCTTCTTTGCTTTAATAAAAAATTTTATTACATACTGAATTAAATCATAAACCTACAAATTAAAGACTGGCTCATACTGCAACTTCATGTTAATGATGTAGCTGATGAAAATAAGTATCAATAACCTAAAGATGCCTCGTGCTAGGGACAAAGGTGGCATTTTACATTTTTATTAACACTCGTAATTTTCTCCTGCTTGATTTCTTTTAGGCCAAGCCCAATTTCTTCTAAACCATGGGTCAGTGAGCTCATGCTGATTCTCATATGAATGATGGGCTTGATTTTGCAAAGATAACACCAACTACCAATATATAAGTCTAGCTACCATCATTACGAACAACGTAGAATAGAAAAGTTTGGATTTGAATGTGTTATTTCCTTTAATTTCACTAACTGGCAATCCTGAACACCACCGGAATAACATTATTTAAAATGTTACTATTGTGGTAGTAACAAAAATAGCATAAAACAAGCAAAACATTATTGTTTTACATGGTTGTTCTTTCCTTGTTAAACATTGTGGGAAGAAAAAGAAACAACACACTTTAAATGGTAAAGTTTTGTGTTTAGTAAATGATCGCTTATAACCAAATGTAAGTTTAAGAACAACCGAGTTTCACCAGAATATGATACATACCTGCTTCAGTAGCTTTTCTCCATCCTCCCAAATGAAAACAATATTATGTTAATAAATCATAAGAGGCTTCTATTAGCTTGATAAATAAAGTACATTTAAAATACAAGTTAGGAAAGGATTTGTTTAAATACTTTAAATAAGTCTTTATCATACTATTCTAGTGATGTCAAATACAACTTTCAATTTTAAAAGACTTTAGTTAGAAATTTAATCTTTGAAAATATTAATAACAGCTTACAGCAGGTAAGCTATAAAATAACACTGGATGCTGTCTATTTAGTTTCTGGTTGAAAAAGCACAGCAGTACTTTAGTTCATTACCTTTGAAAAAAACAGTAACAAGATAATACAGCTGCCTCTGATTAAGATGTAAATTCTTTCTAATTAGAATGTAAATTCTTACATTTAAATGAAGACATCAATTGTCAGGATGCCATATGATATCTTATTCCACCTTGCCTGAATGAAGCCCTCACTGCTCATCTATGGCACTAAAATAGTTTTGCAATCCCTTTGTTCTCTGATTCTTGTAATATTCTCTCTTCATGTTCCCTTTTCACATTGCTTTTGTTTGTTTTCCCCCTTGCATCTGATATTGCTGTGCCTTGGGATTTTGCAGAAATTTGGAATGAAAATTGAGTTCAGTCAGTGCCAGTATTTGCTTGTGCCTCAATTACTTCTGCTGAATTTTCCTCAATGCAAATCAGGCAGGTTGCATAAAGTGGTGCATGTATTTGAAATAATTAATTTTCCGTAAAATGATGGATCAAGTCCAATCAACCTTCAGGAAATCTAAATAATAGAATAGAGAATTAGAAATTAATTAACATTTTGTGTTGTTAGTACTTTAAAGCGTAAACTAGCAATAGTAAGTTTTACAGTTGATTCTAACTTTTTCTGTATTAAATGTTGATGAAAACCTTCTGCCTCAATCATTTCTTGCCAGAAATGTGCTAACAAGGAATCCTGTATCAATAACATTAAAACAAAGATTTCAAAGATTGTATAAATTATTAACCAGTGAGTTGAATTATTCGCGCTTCTCCTTACTGAGCAATAGTTAAAGTTTTATCTTGAATAATGTACACTAATTTATAGAAATCTACTGTTATAATGGATGAGGCCATGAGCCTTTGAGCATGTGGCATCATACCTTTCTTTCACATCATGTTTCTTCAAGCAAAAGAGGTATGTATAACTTTAGAGGTGAACCACCTTAACCAACTGTACAGTGCTAGGGAAGGAGAAACCTAGAAACTGAAAGAATACAGATAGAAGGGTGCCTCCTCTAGTATTTTTTTTAACTATTTATTATAGAGAATTTCAAACATATACAAAAGTAGAGACTAATATAATGAACCCCTATGTACCCATCAACCATTATCAATCATCAAGGAGCTAACAGAGAAGCAAAACATACCAACCTGAAATAACGAATAACATGTGAATAATAGAGAATCATGTGCAATAGAAGCTAAAATGCAGTCAGAGAACATGAGTACTATGGATACTTAGAGAAAATTAGTTTGTGCCGAATGCGCACAAAGAGAAAGAACATTCCAGGCAGAGTGGAAACGCCATAAGAAATGCTTTAGCGATGAGCAGAACCTGTGATAGTACGTATAGAAGAGACTAGCATGCGTTGATCAGAAGTTTCATGTTTGTATATAAAAGTAACTACCCTGCGGGCACATTCTACATGCACTTAACTTTGGTAAGATGGAGGGATTTGAGAGCCAGGCAATACATGTTAGTACTAAGTAGCCAAGGAAGTATTTTAGGCTTTGGAGTTACAGTGTCAAAAATACCTTCTCTTTGTCCAAACAAAAATCTCATCTGCTATAATTAAAATTCTTTCCTTATTCTCCTCTGACCATGTTCACAAAGACAAGGACATTTCTAGTGACTAAAGAATAAATTGCAAAGAAAAATTTTGTCTAACCCAGCTAATTAAAAAGAAATGTTAGTAATAAATCTGTAATGGTGAATTTTACTGTATTGCATTTTACTTCTGTACCCAGTATAATCAAGAGAAGTATCACTGTTGTTATTCATACAGTCGCTTGAAAGTTGTTTAAAACCACAATATACTTGTTTTTGTACAATTCCAAATTTGTGTTCTTATTTACGTACAATATTAGTTTCTCACTGCTACTCTAACAAATTACCACAAACTTCGTGGCTTAAACAATACAAATTTATTTTCTTACAGCTCTGGAGGACAGAAACCCAGAGTCTTACGGGGCTAAAGTCAAGGGGTCAGCAGAGCTGTGTTCCTTCTGGAGGCTCTAGTGGAGAACCCATTTCCTTGCCTTCTCCAGCTTCTAGAAGCTATTTTCATTGCTTGATGGGCCCCATTCCTCCATCGTCAAAGCCATCAGTGTTGGGCTGAGTCCTTCTTAAGCTGCCATTTCTCTGATTCTCTCCTATACCTTTCTCTTTCCCTTTTAAGGACCCCTGTGATTACATTGGGCCCACTGGGATAAACCTGGATAATCCCGCTATTTTAAGGTCAGCCATTTAGCAGCACTGATTCCATCTGTAACCTTAATTCCCCTTTGCCATGTACAGTAACATATTACATGTTCCAGGGATTAGCATGTGGACATCTTGGAGGGACTATTATTTTGCCTACCTTGCACTTCTTTCATATCTACTCCTCAGTAACCACTTTGATAGACCATAGAGACAGAACTGCTTTACTGACTCAGAACAGAATTTTTTTCTGATTTAAAATAAACTAATATTTACCATTTTAGCTGACTTTGAAGAAAAAATAGGAACTAGACAACAATTGCATAACCAAATAGAAACATGTTTACAAAATTGTATTCTATAAAATCAGTCATTGTGAACGTGGCCAAAAACGGGTTTCAAAGAAGGGAGTAAAAAGCTCACGTTTTTTGAGAACATACTATGTGGCAGAAACTATTGTTAATATTTTCGAGACATTATTGCCTATTAGTCTTTAAACACCCCTATAATTAAGTATATTTTCCTCCTTTTCGTGATAAGGAAGCTGAAGCCGGAAGACTTTAAGTAATTTCCCAAAAGACACAGTTAATGAGCGACCCCAGTCTTCGTACTACACCAGGCTGAATTCTGTGTAATGGCAGTTGTATCCATCAATCAAGAAACATTTTTTTCAATATTGATTAAGATCAAGACACTCAAAGTATTATGGAATCAACAAGCAAGCATGAGACATAATCCCTGCCTTCAAGGAATGTACAATCCAGTTGTAGAAGCAAGGCTAAAACACAGAGGGCAGTAGTATAGTGTCGTGTTTTAAACACAGAATCGGACAGCCTTAGGTTAGAATCCTTGTTCTTTTACTACTTAATCTTTTACTATACGTGAGCCTAGGTTTCCTTTCCTTCCTCATAGGGTTGTTACAGAGATCAACTACACATGAAATCACTAATCCCAGGATCTGGCAGAAAGCGAGTACTCAGTAAATGGTAGCTGCTCTCATTGTAATAAAATTCTAGGAGTACAAAGGCTGAGTTAATGATTAGCCAGGCAAGGGATGTATGGGAGTTGAGTGGAAGGAAAGCTGATTGTCAAATGAGTGATTTCATGTTACACCTGCAGATACATACAAGGATTTCTTGTATTTGTTAATATGATGGCTGGCAGTATGGTGGAGTGTTTCAGTGCATAAGCTCTGGAGAAGAATGCTTGGTTTCAAATTTCATCTCTTTACTAATTTGTCTGTGCCTCAGTTTCCTCATTTGTAAAACGGGGTAAATATAGTACCTACATCACAGGGCTGATGCAAGGACTAAATGAATATACAAAATGCTTACAAGAGTATCTGGCACATAATAACATAATTGTTATTATTAGTATCAAGGATACACCTTATGTAGCCTCCCCTCGTATCCATCATAGTTGACGGTGATAGTAGAGAATACACACAGTCTCCTTTTCCCATAGCCACAAAGGTGATTTGCACAGCCGGACAGGATCGCCAGTAGGATGGACATTGTACGAGGATGTATCATATGCCTGCAGTGTACCTAGTGGTATGTTTTGGGTAATACAAGATAACAAACACTCAACTTCTGTAAACCTCCCTGACTAGGTGAGGAGACAAAATTGATGGTGGAATGAATAGAGCCTGATTTAAGCGCTAAAATGAGGGTTAAACTGACTCCAAGTGCAGTAGGAATTCAGAGAAAGGAGAAACGATTATGGATCATATCACCTTACTAGAGAAAGTAGGACTGGAACTCGGCCTGGAATAATGGGTGGAATTTTATGGGCTGGTAAGAACATAATGGACAATTCTATACATAAGAAACTGCCCCAAACCTGGAGGCTCGTACACCTTTTGTTGTAACCGTCTCCCCCACTTGTTAAATAAGCAGCAGCAAAGAAAGGAAAAAGTGAATGAGGATGCCACAAATGCCATAAGCCCATGGAATCATGAATAAATGCTTGTTCTATTGAAGGGACCTAACAACAAGGGATCATAGAATTTGGAGCTTCCAGTACCTTGGGTGGAAGAGAAATTACATCTTTATTTTCACTAACATCCTACTAAAATTCAGTATTTTCTTCATTATGACTATAGGTAACAAACCAGAGTAACATTACCAGTAACCGTGACTTTGTCATCAATAGAAATCACAGATTTCTTTTCATATAAGATGATATAACTATGCAGGTGTCTCAAAATATTATTTATATTCATCTCCTTTGATAATTATTAGTCCCCCTGCTACTCTTGTTATTTAATAGTTAATAAAAAAAAGCACAGATATTACGATATCAACAATAAGTTTATTATTTGATAACATTCCAACGCAATGTGTTCCTTTATAACCCAGTGTATGTTATTTATACATTTAGAAGCATTATTCTGAAAAAGGGTTCATAGGTTTTACCACATTGACAGAGGAATCCATGACAAGGATAATGCTTCTATTTATGGACCTGTAATACATTAGTTTTTTTCGGTAAACACATCCATAGTTGACTCATATTGAACTTATAATCAACAAAAATCCCTTTTTTTAACGTGTTCATTTAGGCTGTATTTATTCCCTAATATAGGCAACTAGTATTACTATCCAGCCAATGGCTGGAACTGATTGACAAATATCATGAAATTCTTATAAATATTTCTACCTACCTAAATATAAAACTTAATATTAACTACCTGAGGTTATATCTGACAAGATATTTTCTAGATGTAAATATATCTGCCAAACAAAAATTATATATTGTTTCTAGTTTCATTAAGATATAATTGACATATAACATTGTATTAATTTAAAGTATACAACATAATGATTTGATATACGTATATTGTGTGATACTATTACCCCAGTAAGTTAACATTCATCACCTCCCATAGTTATAAACTTTTTTTCTTATGATGATAACATTTTTTTTTTTAAAGATTTTCTTGGGGAAGGGGAACGACTTTATTGGGGAACAGTGTGTACTTCCAGGACTTTTTCCAAGTCAAGTTGTTGTTCTTTCAGTCTTAGATGTGGAGGGCACAGCTCAGCTCCAGGTCCAATTGCCATTGTTAGTTGCAGGGGGCACAGCCCACCATCCCTTGAGGGAATCGAGCTGGCAACCTTGTGGTTGAGAGGACGCGCTCCAACCAACTGAGCCATCCGGGAGCTCAGCGGCAGCTCAGCTCAAGGTGTCATGTTCAGCCTTAGTTGCAGGGGGCGCAGCCCACCATCCCTTACAGGAGTTAAGGAATCGAACTGGCAACCTTGTGGTTGAGAGCCCACTGGCTCATGTGGGTATCGAACTGGCAGCCATCAATGCTAGGAGCACAGAGCTCCAACTGCCTGAGCCACCGGGCTGGCCCAGAGAACTTTTAAGATGTACCCTTTTAGCATCTTTCAAATATACAATGCAGTGTTGTTGACTACAGAGGGTGCCAAAAAAAGTGCATACACATTTTAAGAAAGGGAAAAGCTGTATTAAAATTGTAATACTCATTATATAGCAATAACAAAAGATGAATACAAGTCACGTTTGACTTCTGCAATTACAAGAGGTGCCAAAGTGGTTACCATCAGCATAATTTTAGTAGAGTTTTTTCCTTCTTTAAAATGTGCATCCATTTTTTTTTGGCTTCCTCTGTATAGTCACTATGCTGTACTATTACACTATCACATCCCTAGAATTTATTTATCTTATAACTGGAAGTTTGTACCTTTTCACCACTTTCACCCATTTCCCTCACCCTCCAGCCCCCACCTCTGGCAGCCACCAATCTGTTTGCTACTTCTCTCTTTTAGATTCCACATATAAGTGACATTCTAAAGAATTTTTCTTTCTTCATCTGCCTTCAAGCCTAATGTCCTCAAGGTTTTTCCATATTATTGCAAATGGCAGGCTTTTCTTCTTTTTTATGGCTGTAAATCTTCCTGTGTGTGTGTGTGTGTGTGTGTGTGTGTGTGCGCGCGCGCACGCGCACACATGTGTATCACATTTTCTTTATCTATTCACTCATTAGTGGACACTTACATTGTTTCCATGTCTTGGCTATGGTTAAACAAACAGACAAACAAACAAAAAACTACAATGCATGGGAGTCCAGATATCTTTCAAGATAGCAATTTTGTTTCCTTTGGATATATACCCAGAAAAGGAATTGCTGGATCATATGTTAATTCTGTTTTTAATTTTTTGAGGGACCTCCATACACTGTTTTCCATAGTGGCTGCACCAGCTTACATTCCCTCCAATAGTGCACAAGGGTCCCTTTTCTGTATATCCTCACCAACATTCGTTATCTCTTGTCTTGTTGATGATAGCCATTTTAACAGGTATAAGGAGATATCTCATTGTGGTTTTGATTTGCATTTTCCTGGTCATGTTGAGCAACTTTTCATGTAACTGTTGGCCGTTTCTATGACTTCTTTGGAAAAATGTCTATTCAATTCCCCTACCCATTTTTTTAATCTGATTATGTATGTATGTATTTTTACTATTGGGTTGTATGAGTTCTTCAAATATTTTGGATATTAACCCCTTACCAGATATATGACTTACAAATATTTTCTCTCATCTCTTATGTTGGCTTTTCGTTTTGTTGATGGTTTCCTTTGTTATGCAGAAGCTTTTTAGTTTGATATAGTTCCACTTGTTTAATTTTGCTTTTGTTGCCTCAGCATTTCATGTCAAATCCAAAAAAAATGTTGCCAAGATTGATATCAAGTTGCTAACCCCCTGTTATCATCTAGGAGTTTTGTGGTTTTAGGTCTTGTATTCAAGTCTTTAATTCATTTTGAGTTGATTTTTCTGTATGGTGTAAAATAGTGGTCCAGTATCATTCTTTTGCATGTAAATGTCCAATTTTCCCAATACCATTTATTGAACAGGCTGTCTCCTTTTTCTATTTATATTCTTGTCCCCTTTGTCAGAAATTAATTAAACATATATGAGTAAGTGGGCTCTCAATTCTGTTCTTGATCTATGCGTCTTTTTTTATGCCAATACCGTACAATTTTGATTACTGTAGCTTTGTAATATAGTTTGAAATCAGGACGTATGATGCTGCCAGCCTATTGTTTCTCAAGATTTCTTTGACTAGTCAGTCTTTGCAGTTCCATACAAATTTTAGGGTTGTTCTAGTTCTGTAAAAAAAGCTATTGGAATTTTTTAGGGATTGCATTGAACTATAGATTGTTTTGTGTAGTATGGACATTTTAACTGTATTAATCCTTCTAATACATAAGCACAGTATATCTTTCCATGTGTTTGTGTCTTCTTCAGTTTTTTTCTTCAATGTCTTATAGTTGTCAGTGTACAGATCTTTCACCTCCATGGTTAAATTATTTTTAGGTATTTATTTTTTATGATGCAGTTGTAAATGGGATTGTTTTCCTAATTTCTTTTTGGGGTAGTTTGTTATTTGTGCATAAATGTGCAACTGATTTTTGTATATTGATTTTGTATCCAGCTACCTTACTGAATTTGTTTATTCTAACAGTTTTTAGTGGCATCTTTAGGGTTTTTTATATATAATATGCCATCTGCAAATAGAGTTTTACTCACTCCTTTCCAATTCAAATGCCTTTCATTTCTTTTACTTGCCTAATTGCTTTAGCTAGGATTTAGCCAGTACTGTGTCCAAAAAATGGTAACAATGGGCATCCTTGACTTGTTTCTGATCTTAGAGGAAGTGATTTCAGTTTTTCAGCAGTATGATGTTGGCTGTGGGCTTGTCATATGTGGCCTTTATTATGTTGAGATGTGTTCCCTTTATATCTAGTTTGTTGAGAATTTTTATCATGAATGGATGTTGAATTTTGTCAAGTGCTTTTTCTGTATTTATTGAAATTATGATATGATTTTTATCCTTCATTTGTTAATGTGGTTTATCACATTGATTGATTTGCGGATGTTGAATCATCCTTGCATCCCTGGAAAAAAATCCTATTTGATCATAGCATATGATCATTGTAATGCATTTTCTATATGCAAATATATCTTTCAAAAAAATTATGTATTTCTTTTAAAAACAGTGGGGGTTTTTTGAGGGAGGGTTGTTTGTTGTTGGTTTGTTTGTTTGTGTCAGAGCTGTTCTGGTTATTATTGCTGTATCACAAAACATCCCAAAACGTAGTGATGTGAGACAATCATTTTATTACATCCAAGGCTTCTGTGGGTCATGTATTTGAACAGGACACAGCAGGTATGCTCCATCAAAGCACTGTTCCATGATATTTAGGTCCTCAGCTGGAAAGATTTGATGGCTGAAGGTAGGAATCCACTAGGAGCATCTTCACTCACATGTCCAGTGGTGCACGCTCTCTGTCAGCTGGGGCCTCAAGTGAGTCTGTTCTCTGGAGCACCTGTGCATAGCCTTTCCATGTGGCCTGCACTTCCTCACAGCATGGTGGCCTCTTACATGGCAGTCAAACTGCTTAGATGACAGCTCTGGGCTCCTAAAGTTAGTGTCCTAGAAAACAAGGTAGAAGCTGCCTGGTCTTTTATGTCCCATCATGGATCATCACACTTACCATCCTCTTTTGATTGAAACAGTCGTGAGGCCACCCAGATTCAAGGGGAGAAGAATCAAACCTGCCATTTGATCACACTGTAACAAGGTCATATTGTATAAGAGTATGTGGAATGGGTGATATTGTGCAGTTATCTTTAGAACATACAATCTGTACCTGTAGATAGGCACAAATTAGTGGAAAAGTACTTTGAACCATGGTCTGCAGTGACCCAGTTTTTGTGGAATGATTATAGACGAAGCATCATTTGTCTAAATGACTCAGATTTATGGTTGAGGTTTATAATTATGTTATCTATTATTCTGGTAGTGAAGTTTCTCCTTTTATTAGGGTTGGAAGGACCTGTGGTCTTTTTCAATGTGTAACTCGGGGTTTTTATCAGCAGAAGATCTGAAAGCTACAAGAATTATCTAACTCATATAATAATGACAGTGAAAAAAATGTTTCATATTTTCTCCACTAAAAGTTTTAATGTATAAAAGAACCATACAGGTGAATTGTATATAGTACATGACTTTATGATTATCATAACAAACCTAAAAAGAACCATAAACAAATATTGAATTCTAGTTAATGATATGTATGCAAAGTAGTTAGAGGTAAAGTGTACTAATATCTGCAACTTGCTTTGAAATTCACCAAAAATAAGATGAACTGAGGGATGATAGATGTTTGGAGAGGTCATAAAGCAAATATAGAAAAAGGTTTATTGTACAATTAGGTGGTGTGTATTCTCTAAAAAAAAATCAACTTTTCTATATGTTTGAATTTTCTCACAAAACGTTGGGGGAAAATCAGGAGACACCACTAGAATGACCTTTAAAAAGTGGGTTTCTTGGAATATTTTCTTCATTAAAAGCTCTGACACAATTTTAATGAAGTGACTACTACATCACCTACTTTTATTCAAGTAATTGGATAATTACTTGGTAAGAGAGAAAGCAGAAGGTAAAGAGTTAAGCACAAAAGCTCAACACAGTTCCGTGACTGCAAAGTCAGAAACTTTTGAGACAAATAATTATAATTAACACAGTTTTGCCACTGGAAAAACTAAAACTCTGAGCTAACTGCATAAACAGTATGATCTCCATTTCAAATATCGTTTTCTCTTCTAAAGTCTTACACCTATTTTTTCCCTTCAGGCAATTACTTGTTGTTTGTTTTTTTTCCTTTTCTTTGACCTCAACAATATGTTCCCTGTTTACATTATTCGTGGAATCATGAAGGGTCACTATTGTCTGCCCAATCCCAAAAGAGTTTGGTACTTTTTTCAGATTGTTTCGCTTGAATTGTACTGATGTGGTAACCCGCCAACCCAGGCATACACTCCAGTACTCTTGTGCTCTGGTCAGGCCAGAAAAAAAAAACAAAGATAAAAGGAATTAAAGTGTTTTTCAGTTGCTAAGCAAAGGAGTAGTTGGTAAGGAATAGTAAAACTTTAGAATTTTTGAGGTCCTGTGGTATAATTTGGACTCACTGAAACATTTATACCTTAGAATAGTACTAACTAACCCATTGAGGTCATTCAACATTCGGTTGGATGCTCTCCTTAAGTGCCCACCAGTGACTGGTATTGTGACATGCTATGCAGAGCCCTTGCACTTAAGAAACATAAGCAGCGTAGCTAGGGAAAAAAGTTGGAGAGGACACCCGGATGTGAGCAGATTCGCACTGCAAGATAAAGCAAACAGAAGATAAGTGCCAAGGACCAGATGGAGTGAAATCACGTTCCCCGGGCGATCTTGCCCAGCCTGAGGAGCCAGGCCAGGGGAGTTTGTGATCATGGCAAGGAATGGGGCTATCACTCAATGCTTAAGCTGCCCTGTCAGTCAAAATGGCTATTCAGTATACTCCTTACTCCCAATTTTGTATTTAGTCTTGGATTTTTATCTGAAACCTGGCACCTTTGGCTTAAGACTTTCACTTCCAAGTCCATATTCAGGCTGTGTTTGCCCAGTTTTGTTGTTTGCATGGTTGAATGCTATCCCTGGAAAGGTGTACGTTTGAGCTCGAATGAAGTCAATGACTTGCCTTCAGCATTCATGAGAAAGTTCTGAAGTTTCTGTTTCAAGGCTTTGACATGTCAGCATGTGTAAGTCAAGTCTGATGCCAAGGTGCCTTATGCCGTTAGGTTCCTTTTGGTCTTAGTGTGTAAGATTTCCCTTGCAGCTCTTAACCTGTTGCCATTAAAAGAAAGAATTATAATATTGTGATCTGTAGCATAGGTTGTTGGCACAAATATAATTAGTACTGTATCACAACACTGCTTGCTTTGGATTCGTGAGAACTTTTAAGTTTGTTGGCATTTTTTTTTAAATCTGTTTTCTACAACCATGCATTCAACTCCTGATTTTCCATTCAACCCATGAAGACGCTTCTCGGCTGCTCAGCCGGAACCTGGATTGGCCTCTTTCATTCAGCACACTTCTGAACCAGTGGCAGGTCTTGTGGGGAATAGTGGGTAGCAAATTCTAATTTGGCAGCACCCTGGGGACATTAATCAATCAGAAAATATAAATGAGCCAATCATTTCTCAGGTGAAATGGTTCTATTGAGAATAATACTGAAATGAAAAACACCAACATGTTGACTAAATTAAAAACACAAACGTTCACAATATCCATGGTACTGATGATTTCATTTTTATGCGCTCTCATCAGGCTTGACCTTTCAGCCTCTATTATTTAAATAATTGTGAATAACTTATTAACTGTTCTAATGCTGAAATTCACCTGTACCCCTGGCTCCCTGGCTGATATCACAGCCCTCTCCATTTCCTTCCTCACTTCTGTTATATGCCCATCTCAGCCCCATTGCCAGCAGCTTCGACAATATGTTGTGGTGGCAAATAGTATTGATTCAAATTGTGGGTGACAAATTGTAATTTAACTGTAATTTATATCATTTTCATGATCTAAGCATACATAGTGCTTCAAATATTTAAATAACTGAAATGTTCCTCAGATAAAAAACACACTTATCCAGTTTGGCCATTAGAAGTAAGAGAAGACCTCCCACAGGAACCTTTTTAAATATTATTTTGTTGTTGTTTGTTTTTAATGTTTATTCTTTAGTCCAAAGAGCTAGTGATTAAGTCTTTGAGAAGTCAGGATGGGGGTAGTCCTTCGTTTCTACTGCACAGATTGAAGACAATGGTAATCTTAGAAATACTGAGCTACTCTGAGATTTTTAAATTAGGGGAAAAAAAATTAGAGTCATTCATTTTTAAATTCATATATGATGTTCACAATTACCATTGTCTGTGTTCAGATAGTTTAATAACCTATTATCTGTGACCTCTCAGGAATAATGCCTAGTAAAAGTGCCTATTTTAAAAAGCTTCCTGTGGAAGAAAGTAAGCCTTCCAGGCAGGACAGCCTCCATGACTTGTGGGGCTCAGTGAAAATGAAAATGTGAGGCTCCTTGTTGAAAAAAACAGAAAAAGTGCCATTCAAGGTACTAAACATATGAAGCTTTTTCCTCCCTTCCATGGTCTCTCCACCTGTAATGGTGTTTTTCTTTGATAATTTAGGTCGTGTTCCTTCAGGCACATGGGGACTCTCAGAGCACAGACTCTCATAGACCCTGGGGGTCTCCTCCCACGACTCAGTGTACAAACAGCCCATAAATGTCAGGTTCCCCCTCCTGCCAGCTACCACACTGACACTCTGTGCCTTGGCATCTCCCCTTTCCACAGTCCCACCACTCCAACCCACACTGGGTGCATATTGCAATCTCCACAGTGGAATACGGAGGTGGACAAGTGCCCACCAAATGCTCTGAGGCACTGTGGACCCTGGGCAGGACAGCTGCTTCCATGCCCCATGTCAAGATGCAACAGGGCGCATGCCAACCCTGACCCTTCTCACACCCATAACCATCTTCTGCTCAGGGACAGAGAGTAACAGTATTCCCTGGGAGCGGGAGGGCAGAGAGAAGGAGGCCAGTGGGGGCTGAAGCACCAGGAGATGGCAGAGCAGACAGTGGACAACCTTTCCTGAGGGGCCGGGAAGAAGGGACTGCAGCACGGCCGAGGCCTCTCTCCATGTGTGCTCCACTGTCCCATCAGACTTCATTACAGAGCACAGATTCAAAGATAAAATTAAGAATTTCAAGACACCAGTCACAGAGCATTAAACCTCAAGCACTGGGCTCTTCTAGGTGACACCCATAAAGCTGCCTACAGGCTAAACCAAATCTACCTGTAAAATAATAAAATAATGGCTAACATCTGTTATGCCAGGCACTAGTCTAAGCACTTTATTTTGCATGTATCCATTAATCCTCTAGAGAACTTATGAAGTATATGCCATTGTTATCCCCATTTTACGGGTGAAGTAACTAGTGTCCAAGGTCACTCTGTAGTAAAGGGCACCTTGAGGATTCAAACCCAGGCAGTCTGGCTCCCAAAGATCTTTATTGGAGAACTGAAAGAAGAGTGAATAGCTTAGACATTCGCTGAAAAAGCAAATCACACTTAGAAACACTGTGCAATGGTGGAGGCTTTGTCTGAAAGCTAATTTCTAGGAGATAAAATCCTGATTGATTACAGGTACCTTGGATACTCTGTTAATAGGCTGTTGCCTTGATCTAATTAGAGCATCAAAAGCAACTATCAAATACATAGGCTTCTCTGTGAAGCAATGTCACACAAATGGAGTGATTCAATAGAAACCAGAAGGGATTTGTGCCTAGAATTGTACCATTTTAAAACTTTCTGTAGCTGTCTACTCCAACCCCCACCTCCACGTTGCCCTGCCCAAGGCTATACAGCTGATGAGTGACAGGGCAGGGCCCCAGACCTCTTTGTCCTAGACAAGGAAGTGCAAAGAATGTTACCAGGCACCCCTGTAATATTCTTGGTGCTTGCTTAGACCCCCTCCTTGAGAAGGCTGCACTGTGAAGATAAAGAGTATGGGGCCGGGAGAAAGGGGATGTCAACCAGTATCTACCCTAATGCTGACTCTCTTTTCTATTCTCCCTTACTGAAGAGGAGTTCATGTTTCGTTGTATAAAAATACTAATGTTGACTGCAACTATGTCATCTTAATCATAATTGCTCTTATGAAATCACTGTTTTGTTAAAATTGCTATTAATATTATAAAATCTTGCCTAATTATAATGGAGGTATTGCTGGGTCAACTTGTCTAACCCAGTTCTCCAAAATAGGAGAATTCAAAGATAATAGGCAGCGTGATTCCTTGCTGTCTATGCCTTCAAAGTGCCAACAAGATAGGTCTAATAACTCACATTAACTTTATTTGTGGAATATGCAAGGAACCAGGGCAGAGGTCATGACTGTTACTTCCTTTACTGACTGTCTTTTACTCTGAAGTACAATATGTCACCATAGAAAAACATAGAAGAGCCAAGGCCAGCCTGTTTATTTAACCAGTTTATTGAGGATTCTCAACTCAGGAGCCATACACATTAAACAATGTTATTTGTTTTCATGGTGGTTTTCAACTAGCTTCGTCAAATCTTTTCCTGTCCGTTAAGTATATCTTTGTCATATTCAACAACCTTGGGGTCACCTGTTTATTAACATTCAGTATTGTTTAAAACTTTAATCTCAAATGCAGTTTAAAATCTCCTCTGCCCTCTACCCAATGCAGATATGAACTGGGATCCTCACCTTTTGAGCAGTTGAAGGGATTGGAGAGCAGAATCTGGTTCTAAAGCTTCTAGTTCTCCCTTCTCTTTGCAAAGCCGGGGAGAATCAAGTGGTAACAAGGAATATGGGTATTTACACAGCTGCCCACTCTTCGAGTCCTCTGTTGATTATGACTACTTCTCTGAGTACCTCTGAGGCAGGCATCCAAATGCTGGCCTTCTCAGGGGCTAAATATATGAGTTTTTCAGAGAGCCTGTAAGGTGTCCACACCATATTGTTTTCTGATGTCAGAGTACCACAATTGTGTCACCTCCTCCCTTGCTTCAATGGCATGCCTCACCAGCCACTTGCTGATGGATTTCCCTTGCCAGGCAGGTCATCATCTTGGGTAAAGCACCAGCAAGTTGACTCAGGGCAACTCCAACTGGTCCCCACATGAGTTTCATACAAATGTAGCCTTCTTCACCACCGCCCCCTGTGCCCTGCTGTTTCTCTCTGGTTCTCTCTGCCTTGCTCAGATAGGCACAGGGAGAGATTAGCCTATTCTCTGCCTAAACAGTTGTCCAGTAGGGAGTGAAATGCCAATTTTTCATCATAGAGGTACAGCCAGTCTTTGTGGCAGTCTCGTGGAGCCCCACCAGCATCTTTGAAACTCGCTTCATAGAATGGAATCACCTCTCACCACAAGCCCTATACTTCCCGCAGAAACCAGTAGCCCCATAACCCATGCCCTTCTTTTCCCAAACTTTTTATATGGAGGTTGGGGTGATGGCTATAGTACATTCTGACACCTTTTAGGTTTAGGAGGTCGCTGGGCCCAAGTGCTCTTTAGGCCTCACTTAATCCCTACTGTTGTCAATGATGGGTCCGTCCTCTCAAGCAAAAATAAAAGTACCACTCACCATGCTGTTGTATGTTGGTAGAAGGAATAATTTGTGAGGCAAAGGAAAGTCCTTGAGAAGTCCTTGGTACAAAGTAAAAAATAAACGTTCATTCCTTTGCCCTTCAAAAAAGGCTGAGATTCTAAGAGAAGGCTTAATCAAGGAGGATGCTATATCAAATAGACTTTGGCAAAATGGATAGGACTGAAAAAATATATTTTAGTAAAAAGTTGCCTATGAACAGAGGTTGGGATATGGACAATTGGAGAGTAGATTTGAGGAAAATGCGTAAACATTTTGGTAGCAGAAAAGCAGGATATAAGATCAGAAAAGCAGTCTGGGAATATCAGATCGGGGGTTAGTGAGCACAGGGTTAAGGAATCTAAATCTGGTTACAGTGGAAAGGCTTTTCCACAAAGAGAGTGACCTGCTAAAAATGGCAAATTTGGGGGAGTTGATTGCTAGACGACACGCAGAATGGGGTTGGGAAAAAAGAAACCAGAGAGATAGTAGTATAACAATTTAAAAAGGAAGAAGTAGGAGGGTGGAGTGCAGGGGAGCACATGGAAAGGAGAATGTAAGCAGTGTTGGGATTGTGTGTGATGTTTGATGACTAGTCTTGTAGGATAGGACATGCTAGCACGTCCCAAATCCACACTGCATGACACTAATCCTGTGGATGTGCCAAGTCAACAGAGGATTCTCTGGTCAAAGAAGCTGAGGAAACTTAGCATAATATGGTCCCCACTTAGAAATTCATAGTTAACGCAATATAGCACTCCTAAAGATAAAGAAGCAACATAACTTTGTTTAGCCCAACATTACCCAAAATTATTTGATCATAGACCCCCCCACCCTTTGTGTAACTCCCATCATACAGAATCAGTGTTCCATGGCCATGGTTCTCAGAGAGCCATTGCACTATGTAATATGCTATGAATAGGTTGCTGTGTTGATTTGTACATTAGTATTGTGTATTTCTTTAGCAAACATTAAAAAACAAAAGTATAATTTATGATCAGCTCTGTTTCTGAAAAGAAAATCGTTCTTGAACTCTTCTAAGCTTGAGCTATATCTTTTGAAACTTGACCTTGTCCCATTCCAAATGAAATACTTCTTGTAGCACAAGATCAAGAAGCAGTAACTCCAATTTTATAATTTTATAATAATTTCTGGGATTGATTTTTGTGGCCTTAAGAAGATACACATCAGTATCTGTGTCCTCAGCTTTGGGCTTGGGGGGAAAAAAGCTTTATTTTTAGAGTCCTTTTTTACTTTCAAAGTAAGCACATATAAAGTAAGGATTTTGTTTGGGAGAATAACAAGAGGAAAGTTGTCTCATTCCTTGTGTTGTTTCACGTAATAACTGCTAACTAAAAAGTTATTTGATTATGAAAATAAGGCAGGTATTAATTACACTTTATACACAAAGAAATGTGAGTCTAAAGATGATAATTTATTGGCTCATGGTAGCCAGTTTATGCTAGAACCAGGACTTGAAAGAATCGGGTGTTACGTTTTTTCTGATAAAGCACTCCTCCTTAAAGAGTAAAAAAATAAAATAACTACTTTTGTTGAGTGTCAAAAAGACTTTTCCTTTGTTTTGAAATTATTCCAAAATTCAAGGGGTGCCACAAAAGCTACCATGTTCACACTTACTCTGGGAGAGAGGTCCCTCGCTTCTACACAGTAAAGTCAACAAATGGAGTGAACAGTGAATGTGTCTGTCTTGCCTTTCACTTTTCACTTTACCCACTAAAGAGTATCAAAGACTAGCATGCTCCTCCTCTCAGGGCAGGGATTATGCCCGATTGAATAATAAAGAAACTGGGACTCAGAAAGGTAGTGACTTACCAGTCACTGGGCAAGTTGATGAGACACACATCTTAAATGTCTTTGGAGCACCAAGCATTCAGAATAATTACTCCAAGTATAGCTATTGAATAGCATATTTGTTGACTGAGGAAGGAAGTAGCATCTTATTCATGTATCTCCGGTATGACTTTTCACTTAAAGAGGCTTATCTATGTCAAAAGTAAAAGTGCCTGTTACTTTAAATCAAGCATGAACTATTGCTATATTATTTTTTAAAGCTTATAAACAAACGCTTATAAAAGAAATAAACTTTACTTCCAACAATAGAAAAAACGGTGAATAGGTTTTAAAAGCCCATTGCTTTATAGCTTTAATACTGTTCAAATACTAGGTTAATAAAAAGGAAAAATTTTATTTTATTTTATCATTTTTCTCATATTACATATTTTGGTGTGTCATTTATAAAATCTATTTCAAATCTATTTTGTTGTGATCAAATTTATAGTTACTTTACATATCTGTTCATGTTGAAAAGTATTTTTAATAATAAAGAATTATATATAATCTCTTCAAAGTAAGGATTGTTAATTACCTCAAGAATGACACCAGGCAATGAGGAGTAGGGAGGGGCACTTTCAGGTTTTGCTCTCTGTCTATTTTATATTATATTATCTCTTAGAGTATATTAATGTATCATAAGCATAATGTATCATAAGCAAAAATCTTATAATTTTTTCAAAGTTCATAAAAATTGGTTGCAAAGAATGAAAGCATATAATGGGCATTTACACTTTTGTCAAAAAATTCAAACATACAAATACTATAAAAAAGCTTCTGTGTATCCATCACGTAATTGTGGCAAACATTAACATTTTAGGGAAGTCAATTTTTTGTTTTGAAGGAAATACCCCAAACTTGCCCTGTTGACCAGGAGTCAGTGTGAGTTCTTAGCCTTTCCTGCCTCGGTCAGTATTGGTGTAGAAAATGGCATATGCTACAGCAGCTCTCAGTCTTACGCCGCAGGGCCCCGCTGCAAAACAGGTGTAACCATTGGTTGCTGGGCAATGGAGAAAACAGCAAACCCAGCTCCCTTCACTTCAACATTTATTTATCTAGATTAATGATGTAGACCATCATAAACAAACAAGATATTTGTTATATAAATAGGATGGCTAATGCATTTCAGGAAATTTTAAGATTTTCCTTAGTGTTCATGTGTACTTTCAATGCTTTTAACCTTGAAAGAGATATATATTGTTTGGAAATCAAAATTAAAGTTATATTGAAAGAGTACAATATGATTTCCTTACCTCCTGATAAATAGTACCATGCATCTTAGGAAGGTACATTGGGTTTTCCATTTGAATTGTTTCCTAACAAATAAAAGTTACAGAATAATTCATTTGTGTTAAAGCACAGAATAGTCTTATCATTTAGAAGAGAAAATCTCAAGTTATCTCATTCTGTACTAAAATTCAAAGGAAAATCAAATCCAAAAGAAAAATTTTTTAACCAATAAAAAGAGTAATTACAGCTTGTTTAGAAAGGCTCAATAAAGGCTTGTTCATTTATAAAGGCTAAAAAAGTTATAAATGCAATATATTCAAACATTTTATAAGATATGACATCTACTATCAATTGTAATGGCTCTGCTTTGCCATATTAACAGTCAGTACAAAAGCCCCACCGTCTCTGAACAGATTGTTTCCGCAATTAGTATCTATGTACTAAGTTAGCAATAAAAATATATATGGGTCCATTTCCTCAGGCTCTACCTTCCTAAAGTGTTGCAAAAGTAAAATGAAAAATAGATAAATAGTCATTTTAGGAGTGGAATGTAAAATGTCACCCATGAAAAATGTCTAATAATAATATATATATAGCATACTGGAAATTAGACTTAAGATCTCAATTAAGTATTTTTGTTATAATCTACTCCTCTTTTGTTGGTTATCATGGTAATTTATATTAGTGGGAAAGCTTTGGAGCTTTCTGTATGCAGAACTGTTTCAGCTATGTTGACCCATTTACAAATACAATGCAAAAGCTACCATCCTTTTACACCCAGTCAGTTCCATCAAACAACCAGTCAGTTTAATCAAAATTATCAAATTGGTTATGAGCGTGTGTGACGCGTGAATGAGGGCTCTTACCAAAAATACTTGTGTTTTCTTCTACTTTGTCTATTTATAATTCAGCCACATTGATGGCAGCACTGTTAGTTTGACTGAGACTTGTCCATCTTCAGATCATTTAGTGGTCATTAATTGGTGAGATTATCGTATTTAAAAGCCAGTTTAAGAAAAATCTGATAGTGATTCTTAAAATCAGCAAGATGGCACAATTGGAAGCTCCAGACCCTCCTTCTTCCCACAGAGACACCGACTCAACAACAATACGTGGTTCAGTTCCCTTTGTGAGAAAGCTAGAAACCAGTTAAGAGGCTTCTGCAGCCGACGCAAGCTCAAAATGAGCCATATTGAAGCCAGCAGGAAAATTCACTGGCACGCTTTCACCATAGTCTTCCCCTGGCACAGTGCAAAGCAATTGGGAGGACAGTCCCACTTCCCATCTTCTGGGAGGAGAAAGAGAAGACTGGATTCTATATCTATGTTCCGACATTTTTTTTTTTTTTTTTCTTTTTGAGGTGGGGTGCGGGGTTGGGCACTGCCTAAGAAATTGGCTTCTGTCTCACCTGCCAAGTGCTGATGGGACCAAACATATTCTAGATTCCTGGGGCCACAGAGAACAGAAAGGACCTGGGTGGCACACTGCTGCTCCAGAATACCAGTGATGGGACAGACGGGCCAATACAGCTCGGGAAAGAGAAGAATGGCGCATGCCTCCAACGTTCTTGCTTTCCAAGGGGCCGCCCAAGGAACTCCTCCATGACATTGGTCTGGACAACGATTTCTTAGATGTGACACCGAAGCTCAGGCAACAAAAGCAAAAATAGACAAGTGGTACTACCTCAAACTGAAAATCTTAGTCACGGTAAACAATCGACAGAGTGAAAAGACAATCTGCTGAATGGGAGAAAATATTTACAAATCACATATCTGATAAGGGGTTCATATCCAAAATGTAAAGAACTCCTACAACTCAATAGCAAAATAATATTAATAATAATAATAATTCAATTTTAAAATGGGCAAACTAGATGTTTCTCTAAAGAAGATACACAAATGACCAATAGGTACATGAAAAGATGCTCAATGTCACTAATCATCAGGGAAATGCAAATCAAGACCACAATGAGATATTACCTCACACCTGTTAAGACAGCCATTATAAAAAAAAAAAAAAAGAAACAGGAAGTAGCTTATTTTCAAACCCTCCCAATAAAGAAAGGCACAGTATCAGAGGGCCTCACTGGTGAATAATACCAAAAAATAGGCAAGGATGTGGAGAAATTGGAACCCTTGTGCACTGCTGTGGGAATGTAAAATCATACAGCCTCTATGGAAAATAGTATGGAGGTTTCTCAAAAAAAAGTTAAAAGAACTACCCTGTGATCCAGCAATCCCACGGATTTTCATCCAAAAGAACTGAAATCAGGATCTTGAGATATTTTCACTCCCCCTTCATTGCAGCTTTCTTCTCAATAGCCGAGGGGTGGAAATAACCTAAATGTCCATGGATTGATGAATGGATAAGGAAAATGTGGTAAATACATACAATGGAATATTATTCGGCCATAAAAAAGAAGGAAATCCTCACATGCTACAACATGGATGAACCTTAAGGACATTATGCTAAGTGAAATAATCGGTCACAGAAGGACAGATACTGCATGATGCCACTTACATCTATCTAAAGTAGTCAAAGCAGAAAGCAGAATGGTGGTTTGCATGGGCTGGGGCGGGGGGGGCGGGAATGGGGAACTGCTGTTCAATGGGCATGAAGTTTCAGTCATGCAAAAAGAGAAAGTTCTGGAATTAGAAGTCTGTACAACGTTGTGCCTATGGTTAATAATACTGTACTGTACACTAAAAATCTGTTAAGGCAGATCTCATGTTGTGCGTTTTTTTTACCACAATTTTTTGTACACCAACATTCCCAGGACAAATGGGGCATGTGAGTATGAGACAGATTTGCATTGAATAAGTTAAGAGCAATAAAAGTGTAGTCAGACAATTAAACTTTCCTAAGCCTGAAAATTTCAGAAAAATATACTTTACTATATACTACATTGAATTGCAGCTTTCAGCTAGGTCTGTTTATATATCTATATTCAGAAGTATGAAATTGATACTGATTATGGCTAGCACAGGAAATTTTTTTTACAGTGTTTTAGTACTTGCCAACTTTTTTGTGATTTGTTCTATCTTAGGGCTATTTCAGATATGATTTTCTCCTGGTAGACACATTATAGAAACTGTTTTCTTGACATGTACAGAATGTTCTCAATACTTTCTCCAGTCTTTGGTGTCCAAGGTTACTACTAATAGTGACAGACTACTTTGTTTTAAGAAAATTTAGTACTATTTATATTTAATAATTTTTATTGTAGTAATAATGATTAATTTTACATAATATCATTGAAATTCATAGTACATTACCATTATTTTAAAACAGCAACATGCATGTGTTTTTAAAGAACAAGTTAAAAATACCAATAAACAGTGATAGTCAAATACAATGTTTATCTACAAATGTCTTACATTATATTTGTTGCTTACTAAACTTCCTCCTCTCTGTGTACAAAACAAGCATACTTGCCAGACCACAAGCAAATCCATAATTCGCATGTGTAGTATCATTGCCATTTACTTTGAATGTATAGCACATATTTATCTGAATATTTAGTCATAGAGTCCTCATTTCTTTAAGTATTCTACCACCACTTGAATTCTGAAAATGAAGACAATTTTTCTTTCCAAATTCTTAGAAATGCGTTGCTCTCCAGCTTTAAATCAGCAAACAGTTGCCAGGAGAAGCCTTAAGAAAGCCAATTTTATACCCAGAGGCTATAGAGTTGAAGGAATTACGTAGACATTGTTCTAAAATTTGTACTGACTTATCTGATTTGGCTCTCTGGCCTAAAGTTTACCAGATAATTTCCAGAGTTGTAATTTATTTTCAATTATGAGACCTTAGTCAGTTATGGGGGAAAAGGTTTTTCTTTACCCTCTCAAGTTTTTCCAGTAATGCTTCTATGTACCATTAAACTATTGGCACATTGTACTCCCAGAGGATAGATTTTGTTTGGCATGCTGAGGAATTTTGATATATTTAAGAAGGTGAGAAGTACACATTGGCATCGTTTAAACAACATAAGTCTAAACCCAAATTGGCTTTTACATGCCAAAGATGTGAAATGTGCCAACTGTTTAATAGTACACAATAACTGTTCAACTACATAAGTTGATTTCAGCAAAACAGTTTGGTGTCTGTTTTATCCTGAATCATTTAGATACAATTATGCCTTATGGTGCCTTAATAATAGAGGCAAGTTATCCATGACTTTTACATAAGCAGCTATGAATAGTATTGAAATGGTAGTCATACTAGAGTGAATAGAATACAGGAAAATTGCTTTAGTTCAAAGTGCCTCTTCAGCAGCCTCTATGCTGCCAACAAATGTGAAATAGGAAAATAAAGTTTGAGGTTGATTGTAGATCATGAACCTCTAAACTTCTTTTAATAAAATTAATTTGGACTTTTAGTGAGTTGGGGAAACATATTACAGATTTTCTTTTATTTTCAGACTTTTAAATATATACACAGGATGCCAAAAAAAATGTATAGACATTTTAAGAAAGGAAAAAACTGTTAAAATTCTAATATACAATATATACCAATAACAAAAGACGAATACAAGTCATGTTTGTCTTCTGCAATTACAAGAGATGTTCAAAGTGGTTACCATCAGCATAATTTTAATACAGTATTTTTCCTTTCTTAAAATGTGTATACATTTTTCTGGCACCCTCTGTATATTCATTTTTGACTGGCCCAACTTTTGTAGTGTGTGTTTATGTCTATGTGTGTGTAAAATATGTATATATGTGTGGGATGCTGTGCAAGCCATAGTTAGAACAAGAAACATAGCACACAGGTACTTACCCTAGCATAAAGCCGACAGTGCTTGTATTTTAATTTAGATAAAAAACAAAAGTTAGCATGGCATAAGAGAGTAAGAGAATTTGGGTCGTGGGAGAGGCTATGTTAGCAATGATGATCTGGGAGCCTTACGTAAGTAACTCATGTAAGTAGACTTTCAAGAGACATCCCCATGGTTAGGGAAGCAGAAGAATAGAAGCAAGCATAGAAACCAGAGAGTGTGGAGAGGGAAAGGGGAAGGGGAGGAGGTTGAAGTTCTATTTTAAAAGGTACATTTCTCTGTTACTAAATCAAGAGAAAAGGGCTAGCTGGGACTTTACAAAATATGTAAGATACATTTGAGATGATGATATATTCATTTCATGACCTACATAAAATTCACTTTGGGTAACATGGGGTCACTCCCAAGAGATAGGCAGTCACCCTCCAGACAGCCAAAACTGAGGTGCATTGAGAAGATAATGTGACTCCACTCTGGAGAGGCATGCCATTGGAAAGAAGTCACCATGGATAGAGAAAAGCAGCAGTAGTTTTAAATATTGAACCCCAGATAAAACGTAACAAAAACGGATGCTCTAAATTTGGCTGTTTCTCTCACAGGCAACCCTTTGGAGTGTTTTCCAGAGTGAGTAGCAGCAGAGATTTACTTATTTAACGGTGATTCATGATTTTTTTAAGCCACCTAGGAGCCAGGTAATGGAAAGTAAAGTTGAAAGATAAGTTAATGTCAAGTCATGAAAGCCTTCTTTAGATTTAGTGCCAAACAACTTTTCTACAAAATGAAGTGAATTAAGGGATAATAAAAATTATTACTTTATATTTGGACTATGTCCAAAATAGAGCTTTTCTTATAATACACAAAGCAGAATATTTTAGATTATGGTAGATTACAACTCCTCTTAGAGATAAGCAGCTGAAGATAATTATAGAATATCCCCCAAATGTTTTCTTTTCCTACAATGAGCAGATTCTTTAGTTGTGTTCCCTCACAGTAGTAGTTAATATTATTATCTCTTCCTCTTAAGCATCAAAGTAAATTTCTCTACAGCGAAGTAAACCCAAATCTTATAACATAGATTTCTGGTTGACATTTACTTTCATGAACACTGAACTATGAATATTATGGGTGTCTTCCCCCCATACACATCAGATGTCTCTATTACCCTCAGAGAACTTACAAATACAGTAGGGCAGAAAAGGCTACTCGATAAGAAGCATTCGTATATAATGAAGTGTACAATTATGCAGAGTACTCTATGGTTATAGTTCAGCAAGGAAAGTCAATTAGGTCTAGAATAAGGAAGGTGCTAGGATTTGGCTAAACCTTGAAATGTAGCAGAATTGGGAAAACACTGAAAGAGGAAAGTCTTCTTGAGAGAGAAAAGCATGAGTGAAAGCAAGGAGTTTTGAATGCCAATGGCACATTGGAAAACAGTCTAGAAACTGGTCTGACTGAAGAAAATTTGTGTTGGGGAAAAATAACTGCAATGGGGTTGATTTCTGGGATGCCTTGAAAATCATAAAGGCTATGGACAACCATTGTAGGTTCTTGGTGATACCCTAAAAGCAACATTTCATAGATGTCAGTACAGTAGAAGTACATAGGATATATTGCTGGAGGCAGAGAAAAGGGTCAGGAATGCAGTTATTTTAAGTGTGAGATTATGAAAGTGTCAAAAAGTATAGTAAAAGTGAAAAAGGAAATAAAGAGATACATAAAGTCATTTCCAATAAATAATTAACAAGGCTTCGACACAGAATAGTTATAGAATGAAGAAAAATATGATTAAAATGCAACTGTTATATATGGCCCTGTATAGTCATGTTGGCTTTTCTCTTTTTTTCTTTTTTTATTTAATTAAAGTTTATTGGAAACTTCTAACAAACTGACAGTTGTTAGAAAAGTTACATAGATTTCAGGTGTACAATTCTGTAATACATTATCTATATCTCACATTATGTGTTCACCAACCAGAGTCAGTTCTATTTCCATCACCATATATTAGACCCCGTTTACTCTCTTCTAGAGCCCCCCTCCCCCCTTATCCTCTGGTAACCCCTAAACTATTGTCTATGTCTGTGAGTTCTTGTTCCTTCATTTGTTTGTCTTGTTCTTTTGTTGTTTTCAGTTTTATATACCACATATCAGTGAAATCATATGGTTCTCTACTTTTTCTGTCTGACTTATTTCACTTAGCATTATAATCTCAAGATCCATCCATATTGTCACAAATGGTACTCTTTCATCTTTTCTTACTGCCGAATAGTATTCCATTGTGTATATATACCACAACTTCTTTACCCATTCATCTATTGAAGGACATTTTGGTTGTCTCCATGACTTGGCCACCATAAATAAAGCTGCAATGAACATTGGAACACACATGTCTTTATGGATAAATGTTTTCAGATTTTTTGGGTAGATACCCAGGAGAGGGATTGCTGGATCATATGGTAATTCTATTCTTAACTTTTTGAGGAACCTCCGCACTGCCTTCCGTAGCGGCTGCACCAATCTGCATTCCCACCAACAGTGTATGAGGGTTCCTCTTTCTCCACAGCCTCTCCAACACTTGTTACTATTTGTCTTATTGATGATAGCCATTCTCACTGGGGTGAGGTGATATCTCATTGTGGTTTTTATTTGCATTTCTCTGATGATTAGTGATGTTGAGCATTTTTTCATATGTCTATTTGGCATTTGTATGTCCTCTTTGGACAAATGTCTCTTCAGGTCCTCCGCCCATTTTTCAATTGGGTTGTTTTTTTGTTGTTGAGTTGCATGAAAATATCCTTGTATATTTTTGGATATTAGGCCCTTATCAGAGGCGCTGTTTGCAAAAATCTCCCATTCAGTTGGCTGCCTCTTTATTTTGTCAATGGTTTCTTTTGTTGTGCAAAAGCTTTTACGTTTGATAGAGTCCCATTCGTTTATTTTAGCTTTTACTTCCCTTGCCTTTGGAGTCAAATTCATGAAATGCTCTTTGAACCCAAAGTCCGTAAGTTTAGTACCTAAGTTTTCTTCTATGCAGTTTATTGTTTCATGTCTTATGCTTAGGTATTTGATCCATTTTGAATTAATTTTGGTATATGTTGACAGATAACAGTCCAGTTTCAATCTTTTGCACGGGGCTTTCTAATTCTGCCAGCACCATTTATTGAAGAGGCTGTCTTCTCTCCATTGTATGCTTTCTGCTTCTTTATCAAAAATTATCTGTCCTTATTTATGTGGGTTTATTTCTGGGCTCTCAATTCTATTCCATTGGTCTGTGTGTCTCTTTTTCTGCTAATACCATGCTGTGTGATTATTGTTGTCCTGTAGTACAAGCTAAAGTCAGGAAGAGTAATATCTCTAGCATTGTTCTTTTTTCTTAAGATTGCTTTGGCTATTCGGGATCTTTTGTGGTTCCATACAAATCTGATGATATTTTGTTCTATTTCTTTAAAAAATGCCATTCGGATTTTGATGGGGATTGCATTAAATCTGTATATTGCTTTAGGTAATACGGCCATTTTAACTATGTTGATTCTTCCAATCCATGAGCATGGCATGTCTTTCCATTTCTTTGTGTCTTCTTCAATTTCTTTTTAAGAAGTCTTAAAAATGTCTTCAGCATATAGGTCTTTCACATCCTTGGTTAAGTTTATTCCTATTTTATTCTTTTTGCTGCAATTGTAAAAGGAATTTTTTTTTCTTTTTCTGAGACTTCATTGTTAGTATATAGGAATGCAATGGACTTTTGTATGTTGATTTTGTAGCCAGCAGCTTTACTGTATTCATTTATTGTTTCTAATAGCTTTTTGGTGAGTCTTTAGGGTTTTCTATACATAGCATCATGTTGTCTGCAAAGAGTGACAATTTGAATTCTTCATTCCCAATTTGGATGCCTTTTATTTCTTTCTCTTGCCTGATTGCTCTGGTGAGGACTTCCAACACTATGTTGAAAAGCAGAGGTGATAGGGGACAGCCCTGTTGTGTTACTGAACGTAGAGCAAAGGGCTTCAATTTTTCACCATTAATTATGATATTAGCTGAGAGTTTGTCATATATGGCCTTTATTATCTTAAAGTATTTTCTTTCTATACCTATTTTATTAAGTGTTTTAATCATAAATGGATGTTGTATCTTGTCAAACGCTTTTTCTGAATCACTTGATATAATCATATGATTTTTGTCCTTTATTTTGTTTATATGATGTGTCACATTGATGGATTTGCTTATGTTGAACCATCCTTGTGCCCCTGGGATGAACCCCACTTGGTCGTGATGAATAATCTTTTTAATGCATTGTTGCATTCGATTTGCTAGAATTTTGTTTAGGATTTTTGCATCTGTATTCATCAGAGATATTGGTCTGTAATTTTCTTTTTTTGTGTTATCCTTACCAGGTTTTGTGTTATCCTTACCAGGTTTGGTATCAGGTATGTTGGCCTCATAAAATGAGTTAGGGAGTATTGTCTCTTCTTCAATTTTTTGGAAGAGTTTGAGTAGGACAGGTATTAGATCCTCTTTGAAGGTTTGGTAGAATTCACTAGTGAAGCCATCTGGTCCCGGACTTTTGCTTTTGGGAAGGTTTCAGATAACTGATTCAATTTCCTTACTGGTGATCAATCTATTTAGATTTTCCAATTCTTTGTGATCCAGCCTAGGAAGGCTATATGTTTCTAAGAACTTGTCCGTTTCTTCTAGGTTATTGAATTTGACATATAGTCCTTCACAGTATTCTTGGATGATCCTTTGTATTTCTGTGGCATCCGTGATAACTTTCCCTCTTTCATTTCTGGTTTTGTTTATTAATGTCTTATCTCTTTTTATCTTAGTGAGTCTAGCCAAGGATTTGTCAATTTTATTAATCTTTTCAAAGTACCAGCTGTTTGTCACATTAATTCTTTCTATTGTCTTTTTGTTCTCTATTTCATTTAGTTCTGCTCTGATTTTTATTATTCTTCTGCTGCCTTGGGTTTCATTTGTTCTTCTTTTTCTAGTTCTTCAAGGTGTAATGTGAGGTTATTTGTCTAGGATTTTTCTTGTTTCTTAAGATAGGCCTGTAATGATATAAATTTCCCTCTTAAAGCTGCTTTTGCTGCATCCCAAAAATTTTGGTAGGATGTATTTTCATTCTCATTTGCGTCTATGTATCTTTTGATCTCTCCTCTTATTTCTTCTTTCACCCCATTGTTCTTAAAAAGTATGTTGTTTAATCTCCACAAATTTGTGGGGTTTTTCTGCTTTCTTTTTGCAGTTGATATCCAATTTAAAAGTCTTGTGATCAGAGAATATGCTTGGTATGGTTTCAGTCTTATTAATTTGCTGAGGCTAGTTTTATGTCCCAATATATGGTCTATGCTTGAGAACGTTCCATGTACACTAGAAAAAAAATGTATAGTCTGATGTTCTAGGATGAAGTGCTCTATAAATGTCAATTATGTCCATTTCATCTACTGTGTCATTTAGGGCTGCTATCTTTATTTACTTTGTGTTTGAATGATCTATCCATAACTGTCAATGATGTATTTAGGTCCCCTACTATAATTGTGTTTTGGTCAATTTCTCCCTTTCGTTCGGGTAGTAGTTGCTTGGTATATTACAGTGTTCCCTAATTGGGGGCATAAATATTGATGACTGTCATGTCTTCTTTTTGTATAGTCCCCTTTACCATTATGAAATGTCCAGCAACTTGGACCTGAATTTTTCATACATGTCCACACATTATTCCAAATTACTTCCTGTATCAGTGATTTCTAATTCTAATAAGTGATCTTTAAAACATCCATTATTTAGTTTCTATTTATAGTCTATTTGAGAATTTAGAGGCTTTTACATGTATTTAAACTAGGCCTCCATGGAGTGTAGGTGAAAAAAGGAAAGGAATTATGGGTGAGAGAAGAAGGAAGGAGAAATACTAAAAAATAAATAAATGCATAAATTTAACTGCATAGTAACTGCTGTAACTAGAAAAAAAAATCAAATAGATGCTTTCATTGAACATCATGAGGGCCACTTACGTTGCTTTATTCTGTTCTGTGAACTTCTTTGAACCTTTATAACTTTTATAATATTGATGGAAGTGCTTCCTGGAAGCGTATTGTTTGGTTGGTAGCCATTCTTCTTCCAATTTTATTGCTGGCACAGCAGCACTTCCAGGCAGGGGAAACGGATTAGGGATGGAACTCAACTTCAGTGGGTAGCAGAGGTGCTCAAGGGTTACAGTAAAGCCTTTTCTGGACTCCAGAGAAACTTGAGGTCTTTCAGAGCACTGAAACTTCCAGAAAAGCAACTGCTTCCTTCTTAGGAACATGATTAACTCATTCTCACTCAAAAGCATCTCTTTCCCGTCACAGTGGTCTTTCCCTCACCCAGGCTACCTGGGATGTGGTCATTGGTTGTTCAGAGTTCTTGATTGTCTTGCCTGGAGGTCCTACCTCACCCAGATGGATGTAACACGTTACCCTTGTCCTGATGCTCAGTTCACTTCCACAGAGGTTTTTTTCCATGAGAAGTATTTTGGAGGTTTTTTGGTTTGCTTTTGTTTTTACATTTTCTAATTTCTGCCCAACACCTCTGAGTCCTTAAAGAGGGAGAAATGTATCTGTTCTGATTTCTCCCTCGTGTCAGAATCTCTTCCTGATAGCATGTTTCTTACAGGGCTCATTTAAATGTGTTCCATGCTCAAAATCCAGGCTTTTGTCTTCATTCTCTCCGATTTCCCTGATTGTTCTTTTCTATGTCCACATTAAATTTCCTGTACTCATGATTTGCCTTTCCTTTCGCTAGCCTTTAGGCAGACATGTATTTAACTCAAATACACAGAAAAAAATAAACCTTTCCTTAACACCTCCACAGAGAGAATTCTTCATCCTCCAGTAGTTAATTTCTCATTGTCAGTATCTCTACATATAAACTATATGAAATTTTAAAGGGTGGAAGAATCTAGGAAACTCAGTAAGTTCTAACCTTTTATTTTGTGTATGAGAAGGTTAAGTCTTAAAGAAGTATGCACTAGTCACATCCTAAATCCTCCTCAACTCAGAGTAATATGTGCATTTTAAGCGATGACTTTCTAACAACTTTACTGGTGGAAATTGGCTTTGGCACCAATTTGTAAAGCTGGCTCTAGCTATAGCCAAAAACAAAACCCAAAGCTCTTTTAAGAGTTTAATTTATTTCAAGAATTAATTAAGTTCCTACTTTATATATCCAGCACTCTTCCAACTTCAAAATTAATTTCCAACACCACATATAATCCTCTTTCCATCCGCCCCCTCCATCAATCATGTGTCCTCTCCCAGGTCTGCATTTTGGAAAATCTGAGAGGAGAGGAAACTAAAACTCTAGTGTTAGGGAAGGAAACACAGGAAACACAGCTACTATTAATACCATATGGGGGTGGGGCCGGGGGTATAATCCCTGTGAGAAAGGCTGAACTGGGAGGAAGAGGAGGTCTATATATCCAGAGTTTGACATTGAATCAACACTCAAACACTTTTTGAATGAATAAAATGAAATGAATCAATGAACCACAGACCCAAAGCTCCAGCATAGCCCAGCAACCTTTGGCTATCTCCGTTTGATGATCCCAAAGAAACTTGAAATTGAACATGTCAAAAACTGAATTAATCACCTTTCTACCCATCTCCTACCCTTCTAATGTTCCGTATTTCAGTGCCTAGCATGAATCCAGCCACCTAAACCACTAACCTAAGAGTCACCCTGTCTCATTCAACCTCACCTCCAGACCTTTAACAAATCCCATCAACTCTGACTTTACAATATCCCCGATCTAATTGAAAGTCTTTCCACACAAAAAAAGATACAAAATATAGATATTTTACCACAACTTCGAGTAATCCCTCTCTTGTAAAAGCTGTGAACAGAGAAAGGGAAAGCTATTCAACTTATGTTATAAAATTATCACATTATCAAAACTAGACAGGAATACTACAGAAAAAGAAAACTATAGATCGGTTTTACTTATGATCATAGAAACAAAAATCCTAAATAAAACACTATCAAACAGAATAGAATTTATTCTTATTCTCTCTCTCTCTCTCTCTCTCTCTCTCTCTCTCCATCACAATGTAGAAAAGTTCTTGATAAAATTTAGCACTCATTCTTGGTAATTAATTTTTTTTCTAAGAAAGAACATAAAAGTTAAGTTCCTATCCTGATAATGGGTAACCATCAGGAACAAAGAGGAAACATTTGTTTTTTTAGTGGTAAAAATTTAGAAATGTTCCTGCTAAAGTCAGGAATAAGAATGTCCGGTCTCTTCAAATCTGTTTAGCACTGTTACTAGAGATGCTAACTATATGAATAACATCCCACTGAAAAAATGGAAAAGAGATAAGTATTATTAGAACTGGCAAGGAGAAGGCCAACTGTCCATATTGTCAGATAATGTGACTGTTCATGTCCAAGAGGATCCAGAAACTAGGAGAGAATTCAACACAGTTTCCAGATACAAGATCTCAGACCTGCGACTTACCGTCCGTGTACCTTTGGTGATTAGTTACCCTATCTGTCCTGCAGTTTACTCATCTGTTGAAAAGATTAATTGACTTAAGCAATGTAAAGTGCCTGGTACCTTATAAGCATTATGTATGCATTAGCTGTTATTATTATCACCATTAGATTAATATACTATATTCAGTACCTTCTTATACTCCAGGTATACCTAATTAGAAAATACAATAATAATTATTCATCAGCTCATGTTATTCCACTCAGAAAAAATAACCCACAACAGCATCCCCGATCACTGAGTGTAAAAGTCCTCATCGGAGCCTACAAGGCCTCTGGGGTCTTGCCCTCCACTCTGTCTGTCCTCGTCTTCTACTCTCCTCCTTCCTCTCTTCACTTCACATATGCTGGCCTCCTACTGTTCCTGGGGCACACCAAGCAATGTACTTCCTCAGGGACTGTTGCTGTCCCCTCTGCCTAGGACACTGTTTGGCCACATATCCAAATGGCTTGCTCCCCCACTTCCTTTTGGCCCCAGATATCACCCAATAGCAGCGGCCCTTTATTAAGTGCCAGGTCTAAAAAGTGCTTCACATTAATTATTTACGTGCGGGGAGAAAAGCTTTGTTTTGTTCACTGCTGTATCCTTAGTGCTTGACATGGTGCCTGCTACATCATAAAACTCAGTATTTGTTAAGATGAAAAATAAGAAATCTACTGAGAGCTCATTTATGTGCCAGGGACTGATCTAAATGCATGTACACTTTAATCCTCACAACAAACCTTGTTAACCAGGTACCATTACTATCCCCAATTTACTGTTGAGCAAACTGAGGCGCTGAGTGGCCAAATAGCCTTGACCTGGGATCACACCCCTGGTAAATGGCAACATACTCATGCTCTGATCGCAACAGAAACTGCAGGGCACCTGAGATTAACAGTAACGAGATATACATGGTCTTTATGGAGAAAGGTTTTAAAACTGTGTTGAAGGCCCTTTTAAGACCTTTTTAGATGGGATGTTCATAGATGGAAAGACTCAATATCATAAAAATGTGAAATTCAGTACAATTGTAGCCAAATTCTTGATAGAGTATTTCTTAGGATTTGACAAGCTGACCCTTACGTCAAATGGAAAAGCAAAGAGTGAAGAATAACTAAGACAGTTCTAAAGGAGAAGAACATGGAGTGTGACTTGTCCTGCCAAACGTCAGTAAGGGCATAAAGAGTTAACACATTATAATGGCACAGGGATAGACAAATAAGCCAACAAAGGACAATAAAAAGCCTAGAAAACCAGACCCCTCATACACAGAAAACTGAAAAATGTCAGATGTGGCCTGATCAGTAGGGTAAGGAATGACTGAATGGTCATTGGTGCTGAGATAATTGGTTATTCTTATGAAAAAAATTATTCTATACACAAAAAATTATTCCCAGTTAGTTTAAAGGATTAAATATGAAAAAACAAACTTTAAACCTTTTGGGGAAAAATATGACAACCGTATTTGACCATATTATATTTTAAAACCCCTAGTTGATAAAAGATACCATAAACTAAGTAAGAAGTGAAGAATTTGCAATACACATCACCAACAAAAGATTAACATCCAGAGCGAGTATGTCATAAAACAACAACCCAGTAGAAAAATGGGCATATTTAATTCACAGGCAAAGAAACATGAAAAAAATGTTCAAGTCACTGGTAGCCAGGGAAGATGTAAACGAAAATCATGACTATCATGCCATGCCCATCAAATTGGCATTTTTTTAAATCTGGCCGTCAAGTAAATTGGTAGGAATTTAGAGGAATGGGAACTTTCATACAGTGCTGATGGGATTGTAAGTTGCTACAACTTCTGAGAACAAATTGGCAATACCTTGTGATATTGATACTATATGTATCTTTTGACCCAGAAACTCCACTTCTAGATACACACTTTAGAAAAACTTCAGCATAAACACAAAAAGAAGAAGAAAAGAATGTTGCATACAGCATTTCTTATAGGGCAGAAAAATTGAAAACAACATAAATGTTTATCAATAGGAGCATGGATAAATTCATGTATATGTGCACATGGTGGAACACTACCATAGACCAGCTTAAAATAAATGAGCTAGAGCTACATGTAGCAACATGATCAATCTCCAAATCATAAATGTATATGAAATAAAACAAGTTGCAAAGTGATACATGCATTATGAAACCATTTATGTAAAATTTTAAACATAAAATATATATATTTCGGTGTGTATACATATGTTATATACGAGGTCAGGCAATTAAGTTCGCGAATTCATCCTAAAAAAGGGCGACATACCTCATTGCTGAATATCACTACGGTCACCTTCCAAGTACTCGCCTTGGGAAGCTATGCACCAACACCAGCGCCTAGTCCACCCTTCAAAGTAATTTGGGGACTCTTTTTCTGGAATGGCCATCAGAGCTGTCATTGTATTGCCCTTGATGTCCTGAATGGCCTCAAAATGTCTTCTTTTCAATATTTCCTTTATCTTCCGGTAAAGAAAGAAGTCATTGGGGGCCAGATCAGGTGAGTAGGGAGGGTGTTCCAATACAGATGTTTGTTTACTGGCTAAACACTCCTCACAGACAGTGCCGTGTGAGCTGGTGCATTGTCGTGATGCAAGAGCCATGAATTGTTGGTGAAAAGTTCAGGTCATCTAACTTTTTCACGCAGCCTTTTCAGCACTTCCAAATAATAAACTTGGTTAACTGTTTGTCCAGTTGGTACAAATTCATAATGAATAATCCCTCTGATATCAAAAAAGGTTAGCAACATTGTTGGAAAAAGTTTGCCAACTTCAGTGTATGTATATGTGTATATAGACATATATGTACATATAGATTAATATATATGTGCTATGTACATATATTTATATATACTATATAAGCTGTCCATGGGAAAGATAAATGTCAAATCTACTGTATTTCCCTGAAAATAAGACCAGGTCTTATATTAAGTTTTGCTCCAAAAGATGCGTTAGGGCTTATGTTCAGGGGATGTCATCCTGAAAATTCATGCTAGGGCTTATTTTCTGGTTAGGTCTTATTTTCGGGGAAACACGGTATTTAGTGCTTACCTCTGGAGAGGTATGGATTTGGGAGGGATACACAAGGATCTTGACTACTCTTTTATTCGAAAGCAAATGCAGCCAAATGTTAGAATGTGATAAAGTGTAATGATAAATATGTGGGTGTTTCATTTAATGTTATTTTCTGAGTCTTCTGTATGCTTGAATTCATTTCTATATAAATGTACACATACAGCAAATCTAGCCACTTTTTACCACCTCTGCAGCTACAGTCCTGACCCTGAGCCCCATTTCATCTTGCCCATCAAGCTGCAACCACACTCTCCTTGCCACATGTTCTTTCTTACCTCAATGATTTGCACTCACTGTACGGTCTCCCAGGAATGCTCGTCCCAGGTCTTCTGCATTGCTCCCTCCTTCACTTTATTCAGGTCTCTGCTAGAATGACCTCAGAGAGGCTTTCCCTGACCAGCCTATCTTAGAAATACTCTCTCCTGAGCCTAAAGCAATGATACCTCTGTAACAAGGGCATACCTAGCAGCACATCTTGTTCTGTAAACACCATTTTCCAATTAAAGAAACCAGGGCTCCTTGACCTTGATTCTAGGGTCAAGGGAGGGAAAATACAAGATGAGGGTCAAAACGTTTGGAACTGCTTTATAAAAAAAAGATGACGCCATTTTGAAGGAACACACGATGCAGCACGAAGGAGCTCCTAATGACCAAAGCTGAAACAATTTGAGCCACACAATAAACAATGATAGTATTGATTTTTAGCCCATAGGATAAAACAAGTCCATACCGATCTAAAGAATCTAATAAATTAATACATGCAGAAGGAAAAAGGGAAATAGAAAAGCCTCATTGGGCAAACACTACCATAATGCATATTGATAGAAACTAGACTTTTGGTGGTGAGTACAATGTAGTATAGACGGATGTCGAATTGTACTGTCGTACACCGGAAACCTAGAAAATGTTGTAAATCAGTGTTGCCTGAGTAATATTTTCAGGGGATGAATCTGATCGTGCCACTTCCCATGATTAATATCCTTCATTGATTCACCATTGCCTTTGGGATGAGAGCCTTACATGGCTGACCCCTGCCTAACTTTCATCTGTACCTTTGACTATTTCCTTGCACAAACCATAGACTCCAGTTGTACCAAGCAACCCAGTCTGCTTGTCACAACCCTCTTTGACTTTGTGTTTGCTGCTTATTTTCTTCTCCTAGGACTCTGGCCTGCCTGACTCTAACTGCCCCTTAAATTTAACTGGGGCAGTCCCTGCTCTTCAAAGCCTCTCCTGATCTGCTGGAGTCACTCAGTGACTTTAGCACCTTGTATATTATAACTCCTTCGCAGAACCTTCTTGAGGACCAGGACTCCTTGTATCTCCAGCTTGTTGCTGGTACATAGTAGGTGCTCAGCAAGTGTTTGCTGAGAAAGGAAGGGAGAGGTGGAAAAAAGAAAAGAGAAAAGGCCGGGTTTTAAGTTATATACCATGTTTCCCCAAAAATAAGACCTAGCCGGACGATCAGCTCTAATGCGTCTTTTGGAGCAAAAATTAATATAAAACCCGGTATTATATTATATTATATTATATTATATTATATTATATTATATTACATTATATTTATATATAATATTATATTATACCAGGTCTTATAGAGCTGATGGTCTGACTAGGTCTTATTTTCGGGGAAACACGGTAAATATTAAGCGAATAACCTCTTTCCTAACTTGTCTCCTGTATTTCTATGACTTAAAGCTCTTGCATATGTGTATAATTGATTTATTTTACCCAGTTCTCTGCTTGCTCTTTCACATAGATGAAACATTAATATCAGTTAGCTGAGGAATATTAAAAAGCTGTCTACTTTGACATAAACTATTCTGGCAAAGATGGTATTGAGCCAGACTGACACTGGAATACTTGTCTCATTTAACCATCAGAGAATCTGCTAATCTAGTGAAATCTAGAAATAGCACCCAAAAGTATGTTTTAAAATGGTACATGCCATCTTAAGGAATATAAAGAAATCAAAGTATACCTTCCACTTACTGATATGTTTCCTCTTACTAATGTACTGAGAAGTTTAATTTGGTATTTATTTGCTACACCCAGGGTGTGGAAAGCCTTGGAAGAAGGGGTTAAATAAATTAGCCCCTGAGTTTTGGATCTACTTTACGATTCAGTAAAGAGAAACTTCTCAGGGAAAATAGGAGAAGCCTAAGGCTAGTGAAAGAGAGAAGGTCTTGGTCACATTTTTACCTCACTAAATTCTTTCCAACTCAGACTGCAGATTTTTTCACGTCTACCATGCCAAGTGTGATATTTTTAGTAACAGTAATACCGAGCCGCAGCCTGTCGTTTGGAAGCTGACAAATAAGTATACTGTTCTTCTTACACACAATATGCTACACATCTTTATTTCTACTCATACTTACAGAAGCTCTTTAGCTTTCCATGTTTCTTTAAGGAGATGACACGGAGTACCGGTTAATAAGCTCTTGGGGTTATTCAATATCCCTCTTCAGTGCTCATTTTCTGAAGTTGAAAACACTCGTGCATGTGCACACATGCACACTAAACTTTGTCAGAGGTGAAGTACTTCCAAATGCCACTTGAATGTGATTAAAAGAATCCTGGGCTTGATAGGACTCATTTCCCAGGATGCCAGGCCTAACTGTTTGCTCAAGCTCTGGTCTAAGAAAAGAAAATATCTTAGTTTGAAAAAAAAAAAAAAAGTTCAGAGAAGTGGAGGTTAACTCTATAAAAATGTGTGCTGGATATATCATTTTAAAGCAAAAATGTAACAGAATTTCTTATTATAGAATATATGCTAGAAATGCATCTCTCATTTCTTTGTCTTTATTTAGATAAGAAATCAAAGTCTATTTGACTTACTACTCTGAGTTCCTAGTCTAGAGTTACCTGTTTTTCCTTCCTAGTCATTATAATTTTTACAAAAGTATGGGACACTATTAAACAATTTTATGTTTAATGTCATGGGTAAATTTTTTTGTTTAATTCCAAGTAACACTATGGTTAATGTTGTTATTTTACAATGCCGTTTTGAAAGTCTTCCAATAAAGCTGAAAGTTACCTAACTCAGTTTTCACCTTCTAATCTCAGAGAGCGTTCACACCTCCATCCTAGAGTTGAGGTTACCTTTGGGTAAATTCCTCGAGGATTTACTATAACAGCCCAGTCTCTCATTTAATTTATGAATCTCACTCATGTTCATTCTTTATCATTCCAGCAGTAGGGTCCGTTTGAGTTGTGTAGTAATATAGCTACGAGGTTAATGGTTGTTGAAATCAAATAGATAGACTTGTAGGAATTTAAGATTGTAAATCCAGGATTTTGTGGATGATAATTGCACTGTGCGTTTCAACTAGACCACACTATTTTGACCATGGAAGTTGTCAGCCTAGAAAGTTCTCTGCTTTTGCATTTTTTTTAATCCAGCATGAGTTTTATCAGGCAGTATCTTGTGCAAGACATCGCCTCATACTAAAACATTTTAGATGAAATGATTAAGCTTGGATTTTCATTCTGTTGTTAATGATATGTTGACAAGGAAGGTGAAACTTTTTAATAAAATAAAAAATATAACATTTAAAGATCTTAAATATCTTAAATAACAAGCCCATGTCATATTATATAACATTATCTTCTTATTGCTACATATCAGCCTGTGACTTACTTTCACCTATCATTCTGTTCAGTGAAAATTAACAAAATTACTTCATATAATTTTATTTAAATGACTGTACATGTTGAAAAACTAATATTCTGGCACCAATACAAGTAACGAGAAGTTTTACCTAGTGTACTCACATAATGCATTAATCCTTCTCCCAGCTAATTAATTTAAAAATCAAGAAATTCTTCCCCATTCACATTTTCCTGTCATAGAAAAGAGAAATTAGAGAACCTAAGTTTTCAGTCTTTCCTTTGCTCTGAGGTGCTGTGAATGTTTAATGTGTAATTCTACAAGAACCCTCTGCTTAAAAATAATTGATCCTATCCTGAATGACTGATGGTAATTAGCATTACCTTATGAAAGTAAGAAAAATGTATTATTTATGGATATTCAAACTGTCTTTTAATTTTTAAAAAGTTATATCATAAAAGTTTTATCATAAAAAGATACCTGGAATAAGAATTCACTTTCCTTCTCCCAAACTACCAAAAACGTGTAATTCTAATACTATGTAAACCATATCTTCTTCTAAACCTCTACTAAGTACAAAACAGCCTATTGCTTTGTCTTTATTAATGCTTACTTTCATGCACCGGTAACATTGTTTTTCCTGTAATATGTCATACCTTTTTCAAGTGTTTGCTAATTACCAACTTGAGTAGTTTGTATTCATCAGCCTCAGTGCTTTATTGAGTCATCAGAAATATTGATGAGCCTGACTGCCATAATTAAATGATATATGCCCTTATTTCCACCTTTCTTGGCATGAACTATGTATCACCCAAACTCCCAGCAAATTACACACTAGCTTCTCCAATGCTAGGGAACAGAAACCTGCCCTGGCTGCATGGATACTGGAAAAACTGAAGTTTTGGCCAAGCAATATCTTTGACCTGCTTTTTCCAAATGGCACATCTTTGAAAACATCATGTCACCACATTAAATGTAGCACTGCTACGCTAGACCCAGAAGGGCCTAATCCTTTTTTCCTACTATGAGTTTCATGATCTTTTCAGGATGCCTCTGTTCCTTGAAAGAAAATTATTGTAAGCTCCACATGAATAGATTTGATTACGTCTTACCACTCTCATTTTAGCTCTCATGCTTTGGCAAGTCCTTGAGTACAATACATCAGTTTAAGCGTGTTACATGTTTTTTTTTAAAATGGATTTATAAAAACATTAGGAGAGAATATTTATATTTCAGAAGGTCTTTTCACTTTATATAAGATTCATAACAGAATCCATTTAAGTCCAACAGTGTATCTCATAACAACTTAATGTAGATATAACTTTTCTGGAATAAATCTAGCTATAAAATCCTGTACTTAGGAGACTTCCTTAGATATTCCAGATACATCTAAAGGAAAATAAACTGTAAACTGTTATGACTTAGTGTTTTTAACCTGATTACATTATGATCATAAGAACAGGGCCCGGCCAACTTTCTACCAGAATGTTGTATGTTTCTAAATGATACAGTGCAATGCTCGTACAGTCCAAAACTGACATGCTTTAATAATTTACTGCTTTTTTCAAACAAGTTAGCTTAGGATGTTCCCACTAATTATACATCCCCAAGAGTGGGAAGCTATGTGGCTTAATCATTTTTTAAATATTTTATGAACCTTTAGCCCTCTTAGGAATTAACTCGACCTTATAATTAGCTTAGATATCAACTTTTTTGGAAATTATATCAACTCGGAGTCTGTTAGGATGCTCCTTAGTGTCATAAAACAGTTGTTCAATCATTTGTTTGTTTTGATAAAATAAAATCTCCAAAATTCCACTCTAATGTTTTATATTGGAGTGAAATGGTAGGAGTAATGATTTATAGGCTTTCTCACTAGAATAGAATTGTAACCTAATCCACATGCACCAGTTAGTATATAAAATCTCTGTAGTTAGAGACAAATATGTATGGAACCAAAAAGAGATTTGAATGAAAAAATACACATTCTAAAAATGTGGGTAATAAAGGCTAGGGATAGAGGGCAGAGATGTTCTAATAACAGGACGCTGTATCAAAGAAAATTGAAATAAGAGCGTGAGTCATTTAGGAAGATATTAGAGAACATGATTTATTAAGCTACACAAATAAGAAGAGGTGTCTTAGTAAATAAGGACAGTTGGCATGTATGTAGGTGTGGTCTTGGGACCCTGCCACCCAGACCAGGGATTTGTGCTGTGCGGAAGGATGATGACCATCTGCTCGAAGTGACTCCTACTGGCTGGTACACAGAGCTCAGTTGGCATCAGTCTCAGAGGAGACTGCCAGCCTCCCAATCAGGAAAACAGCAAAACAATGGCATTGCTGTCAAGCACAGAAATGAAGTTTAAGATTTAAGTAAGTGGCAGCTCAAAACAGGCCAGGGAACCTTAGAGTGTAACCCAGAAAGATACACGTCAGCTTGGTTGTGGAACGGGCCATCCTTGCCGTTCATGGAGGATGCTTAAAAAGCCAGGCCGCAGTGATCTACAGTGACTGTGGTAAGCAAAGGTGGAAACTACTGCAGCTCACAGGGTCCTTAGCACACCCTCTAAACACCTAAAGCAGACACAAAGACAACAAGACTACAAAGTGGGGAAAAAACACACCCATACACAGATTATATGAAAGTAAGGTAAATATTAGTGAGATTGAAACATTTTTACGTAGTAAAAAGATAACTTTTGCCTACCTCCCCTGTCCTCACAACAAAGTTGATTTTCATGGTCTTATCTTAAATAGCTTTCAAAAGCAAGATCAGTGAACTTTTCACTACCTTACAGGAATCTACATTTCTTTTTAAAGAACTTGAAGTTAAGTTATAGTGAGACTTTTAAACAGTAAAAGGTTCAACTTTTTAAAATAGCCTTTAGAATTCAAAAAAAATGTTCAAATAAATGCACTTTGCAATAAGATTCTTATGAAATCAG